>NC_052637.1:4875887-5105250 GCF_016161935.1 Mauremys reevesii
GCAGGGATGGGGTAGCTATGGGCTGTCTGCAGGCGGGGGTAGCTATGGGTTCAGAGATAGGGTAGCTAGGGGCTGTGTAGTGGCAGGGGGACCCCCAGTGCAATTCCCAGCTTCAGGGGGCGGGGCGTTGGGGGTCCTGGCTTCAGCCTCCCCGCTGCTCCCAGCTTTGGGGATGTGGGGGACCACCAGCTTCAGTCCCATGCTGCTCCTGGCTTTGGAAATGGGGGGCCCCCGCAGGCTTCAGCCCCACGCCGCTCTCGGCTTCAGCGCTGGGACTCACAGTGCAGGGTTTCAGCCGTGGGGCTCCATGGACCCCCGGTTGAGAACCACTGGCCTAGTGATGAGCACACTTATTGCCCCCTCCCAGTGGGCAGGTCTTGCAGTCTTGGCCCTCTTTTAATCAGAGGGGCAGGGAGGTGGGCACTGGTAGGGGAGCCTGGGCCCATCCACTCTACTGGGCTGTGACCCAGATTCCTAGGAGGTTCAACAGTGTCTGGTCCCCAAAATTGTCCTCTGAGTCGCCCTCCCTGGGTCACTTCCTACCAGCTCTTGTTCTCCCCCAATTCCAGTCCAAGATAAGATGAAAAGATAAGGCAATGAAACCATCATCCCCAACCTTGTCAGGAGCCTTCAGGGTAGGTCTGTCCTCCCATGCCTCTGCTGTCTGAGCTGGGTTGCTCCCTTTTCAGCCCTCTCTCCAGTTGGAGCATGATCTGCAGAGCTGGAGGAGTGGGGCTACCTGGGCTCAGTACTGTCCTTTCACCCCATCAAGCCCAGTGTGGGGTTTGTAAACCCCCTCACAAGCCCTCCCCTTCAGACCCTGGGCTGTGGTGTCCTGGGGCCAATTCATGTCCCCACCATCCTGTGAAAAAATAGTCCACGCTTTTACCACCTGAAAGCTGTATGGCTTCATTTAGTGATTCCACTGAATAATGCCTGAATTATGGCCTGTCATTGAGCTCAGTCAGTGGAGTGGTGCATGGTCACTCCCCCCCCCCCAAGTAATAGCATAGGGCACCGATGGCTCATTTCACTTCCAGGACCTCCTTCTTGATGACTGATTAGGCTGCTTCCTGTGGGAACAACTTCCTGCTGGGATAGAGAACAGGGTGTTTTCTCCCAATGCTTGAGACAGCACTGCTTCGTGTCTGGCATTGGACACGTCTGTTCAGAGAATAAAGGGCTTTGAGAAGGCTGAGTGGAATATTACTGGCTCCTGGGTCAGTGGGTCCTGTATTGCCCTAAATGCCTTGTCACAGCTTTTGGTTCAACAAATCCTTTTGGATGCAGTATCCTTATCCTGGTCTGTCAAAGGGGCAGCCATGGTAGCAAAGTTTAGGATGAACTGTCCATAGTATCCCACTAATCACAGAAACTGCCTGACTTGCTTCTTTTTGGAAGGTGCAGGGCAGCCCACTAGGGCTTGGAGTTTTTCCACCAAAGGTCATAACTTGCCCCACTCCCCCCACAGCATACCCTCGGTAAGTGACTTCTTGGGTGGCCACCTGACTCTTGGTTGGGTTGGCCATCAAACCCACCTCTTTGAAAGCCTGAAATATGGAAGCAACATGCTTCATAAATTTGGCCCAGCTCTCACTGTAGATGATATTGTCAATGTAGGTGGCCACATAGGATTCATGCAGCCGCAGCACTCTGTCCATCAGCTGCTGGAAAGTGGCAGTGGCCTCATGAAGTCAAAGGTCTTGGCTACACTGGCGCTTTACAGCGCTGCAACTTTCTCACTCAGGGGTGTGAAAAAAACACCCCCCTGAGCGCAGCAAGTTACAGCGCTGTAAAGCACCAGTGTAAACAGTGCCCCAGCACTGGGAGCGCGACTCCCAGCACTGTAAGTTAATCCCCACGGGGAGGTGGAGTACCTGCAGCGCTCCCGCGGCAGCGCTGTACAGCTGCAAGTGTAGCCATACCCAAAAGGGCATGGTTTTAAACTGGTATAGCCCATCATGGGAAGGTTGGTAAATTGCTGTAGAGTTTTTTGCTTTAAATATAACATTTGTAACCCTTCTGACCCTCTGAGTTGGCAGCAACAAGGGCCAGGTTCAGTATCCAGGGGTTCCGTTTCAATAACACAATGCAAAACCGGCTCGAGCCCCCACCCAGTGAACTGGGACAATTACATACCACCCCCTGGGTGCCTCTAGGAGGCAATACTTCCCCACTTGCAAGCACGGAGTCCAAGTGTAGCAAAATCCTTTTAATAAAGGAGGGAAACAATGCAGCATCACCATTGGAGAAACACCACAAACCAGATTATAACACAAACCATAAGCAAAAAAGCCAATCCACCTTGAAGTACATTTGGCAATATCTTTTTCCCCTTAGGGTCTTAAGTCCAATAACCCTAAAGTCCAACAACCCAAAAGTCTGTGGTCAGTGCCACCCCAGAGTTCAAAAGTTTATCTGCAGAGTTTTAGACCCCTGCCTGGGTGGAAATGTGGGGGGCACACACACAGGGTGTTAAGGGGCAACTTACGTGGACCAGGGCCAACTGCTCCACCTCTCCGTGGAGTCCTGCTGTAGTCTTCACCACGACTGACTCCACTCCACCTGCTGCGCCGCTCCTCCAGCCGACCCGTGAACTGCTCCACTCCGCTCACTGTTCCATGGGCTGCTCCAACATGCTGCAAACTGCTCCACTTTGTCAGCTGCTTAGCAATAGATCTTCAAGCTTCCCCACTAGTTAACACAGCACTCAGTGATCTCAGTTCAATAAGCTTAGCTCTTTTAGTGATTTCAGCTTGTAGTAGGGGAGCCCTGGTGCACCATTGGCCCAACATGAATTCAGCTCAGTAGTCTCTAGATGGATTCTTAATGGAATAAAACTTAGCTCTGCTCTTTAGCCATGGAGAAAGGAGGAAGTGCAATTGGTGTTCCAGGCCCTCAAAGGGGCCCATGCTCATGAGATACACACACCAGTTTCGTTTCGTTTCGTTTCATTTCTCTTCCTTCCTTCCTTCCTTCCTTCCTTCCACTGGGAATTGGCACCCATGTCCTTTGTCTAGCAAGTGCTACTTAATTGATGGTAAGACTCTCTGTCATAAAGCAGTCTCATAGTTCCTCATTCACATAATCAGGGTGACAACACTTTATTCCTCCTACCCCAATAACAAAGAAATTGGGGATCCCAAAGCTGTCAAAATAACCATCCCAGGCTGCTTTGGTCTATGCTAAGTGAGGTGGGTGTGCTAATGCAAATAACTGAAATGCCAATGTAAATACCTGAAATTCCTTTCCACACTCCCCATAATTCACCACCAGATGTCAGGGTAGAGCTCATCCTGACTCTGCTTACACATTTATTTATTTATTTATTATTAAATCTGTTTTTGTTTGCTTGCTTACATTATATCAGTGGTCCCCAAGGCGGTGCCCGTGAGTGCCATGGTGCCCACCGGGGCATTTAAATTTAAATTAATTTTTAATAAATGTATTAATAATAATAATAATAATTAATAATTTATGTGCACCTGCCTAGTGCCCAGCAGGGGAGAGAAGCTGCGGCCCCGCACCTGCCGGGGACAAATAACTCCAGAGCTGCAGGCTGTGGGCACTGGTGTTCTTGGTCCCTGGCAGGCACGGGGCCACTGCTTAAGCCGGCGAGAAGCCGTGGCCCCGCACCTGCCAGGAACAAAGAACTCCGGGGCTGCTTGGGGCGGCAAAAAGCCAGGAGCCAGCCCTAGCCAGAGCCCTGCCATTGGAGAGCCAGAGCATCATCCCCTGGAGCCGAGCCCAGGCTGCGGCAGCGAGAGGGGCTCCTGGAGTGTATGAAGAGCCGGGGAGGGAGAGAATCGGGGCCCGGGATGCAGGGACGAAGGAGGGGTCCTGCTGCCACTGCCACTACCACCATTGCTGCTTCTCCGAGTCTCCCCAAGGTGGTGCGGTGTTTCCCCGCCCGAGTGGGCTGTGCAGGGCGCTGCCGGGCTGGGCAGGGGGCGCGGATCCTGCCTTGTGCACTGACAGGGCAAGTGGCTGGGCAGCCCGAACTGCCAGGGAGCTGCTGCTGCCCCCTCCTGTCCCTGGACCCAGCCCGCCACGCACCTCCCCTGCCTCAGCCCCGCGCTGCCTGCCCTGGGTGGGGAGAGGCAGAGCCCGGCTCCGAGCGGGGCTGCGGGGGATAGTGCCCTGCCGGGGGACCCCCCAGGCTCGGGCACCTGGGGGGTCAGTGTCCGTCCTCTCGGATCTGCCTGCACGGGGCAGGGGAAGCAGCTGTCAGTACCTGCCCCTCTCAGCCCTTGAACCCCCCATCCCGCTCCCAGACTCTTCACTTGTACCTCCCCCATCGCTCCTTCCCCCTTGTACTCTCCCTTCACCCACATCTCTCCCCTTGTACCCTCCCCCAGCCCTCTTCTCCCACACCTCCCCCCTTCCCCTGCACTCTTCTCCCACAACTCTCCTGATACCCCCTCTCCTCCTTCACCACTACATCACACCCCGCTTCTCTGCCAGTGTAGAGCCCCTAAGCACCCCCACACCCGCTCCTCTCCCTGAACCCTCTTTACTGAATCCTCATCCCTTTCCGGGTACAAGGTTTGAGGGTTATTCCCTATGCCTTCCATGTGCATTTGGGTGCACGTGGGGGAGGGCATTGGTGGGGGAGGGGGAAAGCCCAGGGCTGGGGTGGGGGACAGTCAAATTATTTTTTGTTTAGGGTGGCAAAAAACCTAGAGCGGGACCCGCCTAGTGCCCAGCAGGGGAGAGAAGCTGGGGCCCTGCACCTGCTGGGGACAGAGTACTCCAGGGCTGCAGGCGCCGGTGTTCTCTGTCTTTGCGGCTTTTCTCCAGCTTCTCTTTTCTCTCTGGATTCATATATTATGTAATATTAAATATGATGTTTTTCATATTATTTAATGTACAAATGCAAAATAAGCCTTGAAAAATTGTTGGCGGCCACCACACTTTTCTGAAAACATTAATGTGCTACTGGTCACAAAAAGTTTGGGGAGGGATAGCTCAGTGGTTTGAGTATTGGCCTGCTAAACTCACAGTTGTGAGTTCAATCTTTAAGGGGGCTACTTAGGGATCTGGGGCAAAAATTGGTCCTGCTAATGAAGACAGGGGGCTGGACTTGATGACCTTTCAAGGTCCCTTCCAGTTCTAGGAGATTGGTATATCTCCAATTATTACCTTATTACCACTGCATTATATTATTAATTATATTATTATTATTATTTATTATTATTGAGTAATATAACTTTATAAAATGTCAGGAAAAGACTAACCTTGATACATTTCACACAAAAAGCTAATTTGAATAACCAGTGATAGAATAATTGGTATTGTGGAGTTAGCTGTAAAATTTAACTTCTACAATTTTGTTGTAATATTAAACCTCTTTTTTTGTTTACTTACTTTTTATTATTATTCTTTTGTGGAAGGGTCAGTGCAATTGTGTAAAATGTGGGGAACCACTAAAGTGGAGAGATTTCATACCAAAAGCTAATTTGAAAAACTGATATGCAGTAGAGTCACAGAGTTTAAGACCAGAAGGTACCACTGGATCCTCTTATCTGATGTCCTGAAGAAAATGTTGATTTCTCTCAGGCTTTTCTGTCGTATCGATGATAAAGAGAAATAAAACATAAGAAAAGGGAAATGCCTAAAAAAAAATATTTATTTCTCTTTCCTTTTCAGTGAAACGAGATAACGAGATAAGTAAGTGTCATTATCCTTCCTCTGAAAAGAAACTTTTTGTACCAATTTGGAGTCTCATGTGGCTGTTTGTTTAATTGTGGTGGGGTTGTTTGCTCTGAAATTTAAATTTTAAAATTCTTGCAATAGGAAACCATCTTAGTTAGTTGGTTTGCTTTTTTATTATTATTATCATCATGATTCTTTTGGGGTTTGTTTGTTAATGTAACTTTATAAAATGTGGGGAATAACTAAACTAGATGAATTTCACACCAAAAGCTAATTTGAAAAATTGATAAGCAATACAGTAGTAAAGTAGGTAACGGCCAAAAAAATATGGCCTAGAAGGAATTGTACGAAGGCAGTGGTGGACTGTCAGCATCTGAGATGATTAACCTCCCTCCACACTGCAAAGTGTAGGCATGTAACCAACCTGAATAGTCCAGGGCAGGGCCGCCCAGAGGGGGGAGCAAGTGGGGCAATTTGCCCCGGGCTCCGCAGGGGCTCCCAAGAGAATGGCTGAGGCTCCCGCCTCCGCCCCTCTCCTGGAGCCTCAGCGCATCAAGCAGCATCCCCAGACAGCACTGCAGCCTGACTCCGGCGGGGCCCCTGAGCTCCGCCCTGCTCAGAGCCGCGTGGTGAGGGGCCGGGGCTGTGAGCCCCCTGACCACGCGGCTCTGAGTGGGTCGGAGCTCAGGGGGCCCGCCGGAGCCATGCTGCAGCCATAGGCAGTGAGTTCTATGGGCCCGTGGGGCCCAGGCCCCACCAATAATCCTGAAGCTGGGTCCAGCTCCACCAATGTTTGGGTCCCAGGCCCTGTGCTTCGGGGGGTCCCCGCGTCGCAATGCCGGGCGCTCTCACCGCAGCGGCAGCTCCCGGGAGAGGCCCCAGCAGCGACTGGGCTCACAGCCCATTGGCCAGGAACCCCAGCCAATGGGAGCTGCCGGGGGCGGTGCCGTAGCTGCCTGGCCACGCCTCCACAGCAGGGAGGGGGAGCGAGCCAACGGCAGCATCTGAGCCCTGAGCAGAGCGAGCAGCAGGGTCTGTCCCTATCAGACAGACTCAGCCGGTGAGCTGTGGGGGCAGCCAGACACAGAGACACAGCCGGGAGTGGGGGTTGGTGGGGACAAACAGACACAGCGGGGGTTGTGGGACAGACTCACACAGCGGGGAGGGGACAGACAGACAGAGACAGCCAGGGGTGGTGGGGGCAGACAGACAGACACAGCCAGGGGGTAGTGGGACAGACACACACGGGGGACAGACAGACACAGCCGGGGGTGGTGGGGGCAGACAGACAGACACAGCCGGGGTTGTGGGACAGACAGACACAAGGACACAGCCAGGGGGTTGTGGGACAGACACACACAGCAGGGGGTGGTGGGGACAGACAGACACAGCCATGGGTGGTGGGGGCAGCCAGACAGACACAGCCGGGGGTTGTGGGACAGACAGACATAAGGACACAGCCAGGGGGGTTGTGGCACAGACACACACAGCCGGGGGTGGTGGGGACAGACAGACAGACACAGCTGGGGGTTGTGGGACAGACAGCCACAAGGACACAGCCAGGGGGTTGTGGGACAGACACACACCAGGACACAGCCAAGGGGGTTGTGAGGACAGACAGACGGACACAGCTGGGGGGTTGTGGGGACAGACAGATGGAGCCGTGGGTGGGGAAAGGAGCAGCAATGGGCACCCCGGGGCTGGTATAAAATACACAGGATGGGGGGAGCTTCCTGAGGGGACTATAGCAACACCCCCCGCAGAGCAGACCCAGGTTGCAGCTGGCTCCGCCCATCACAGCCCCCTGCCCCACAGAGACCCACACAACCCTGTGCCCCCTCGAGAGACTCCCAATGACCTCTGTGCCCCTGTCACTCCTCTCCAGAGAGCCCTCCCCTTTGTGCCAGCCCACTCCCCTCCCCCACTGCCTCCCCTCCTCCAAAGCTCCCTACAATCTCCCCCTTTGCCTTCCGCCCCCCAGCCCAGCCCATTCCATTGGCCGGGAGGCTCCCAGTCTAGTGGCTAGCAGGGCCCATGGGAGCTGCACCTGAGGCAGGGTGCCTGCCTGCAGATGCAGACCTGCCTGGCTGTGCCTCCACAGCACAGGGAGGGGGAGCCACAGGTGAGCAAGCCCTGGTCATCATCACAGGCCCAGTAATTCTCTGGATATTTAATTTCACTGAGGCAAAATGTGTGCAATTTTATGGGTTGAATGATTGAATGACATAATACCCACCTGGCCGCATTGTCCATCACTAAGTCCAGTAATTTTGTCAAGTGTTTGTTGCACAACATGGTGGTGCCTACCCCTACCTTGTGCTTCAGGGGGTGATGGGGTCCAGGGCAGCCTGTTATAGCCTGTTATAGAACTACCTGATTAGTAATTGGATATGTTGGCTGGCATCTTTTTTTACGTGTTCGCTCCCCCTGATGTTAGAACCTGGCTACACCACTGGGGAGGGGAGCTTCCTAGACCTGTGCAACTGGGGCTTAGGTGAATTTTGTGATACTGTGCCCCTCCCTAGCTACCACCCTGCAGTCCCCACTCCTGCACCATGCTGGGCAAGGGGCAGCCCCATCCCCAGTGAGGCTATGGTGAGGGGTGGCAGCAGGGGAGGCCACACGTGATGGCAACCTCCCCCCTCGGTACCCACCATAGGGGAGGCGAGTGGGCTTTCTGGACCTGAGAGGGACCTAGGAGCATGTGCAGTGAACTGCGGGGGAGAGGAGGGGTCCCTCCCTGGAGCTTGCTGCTGCCAGGGAGGGTGGAGGGGAGTCCTCTTTGGCCCTAGCCCTGGGGCAGCCTGTCTGCACCCCAAGTTCCTTATCCCCAGCCCTGCCCCAGAGTCCTCACCTGACGGGAAAAACACGCAACTTAAATTTGGTGGTCAGTTTAGAGTATCATAGAATATCAGGGTTGGAAGGGGCCTCAGGTCATCTAGTCCAACCTCATGCTCAAAGCAGGACCAATTCCCAACTAAATCATCCCAGCCAGGGCTTTGTCAAGCCGGGCCTTAAAAACCTCTAAGGAAGGAGATTCCACCACCTCCCTAGGTAACCCATTCCAGTGTTTCACCACCCTCCTAGTGAAAAAGTTTTTCCTAATATCCAACCTAAACCTCCCCCACTGCAACTTGAGACCATTACTCCTTGTTCTGTCCTCTGCTACCACTGAGAACAGTCTAGATCCATCCTCTTTGGAACCCCCTATCAGGTAGTTGAAAGCAGCTATCAAATCCTCCCTCATTCTTCTCTTCTGAAGACTAAACCATCCCAGTTCCCTCAGCCTCTCCTCAGAAGTCATGTGCTCCATCCCCCTAATCATTTTTGTTGCCCTCCACTGGATTTTCCAATTTTTCCACATCCTTCTTGCAATGTGGGGCCCAAAACTGCACATAGTACTCTAGATGAGGCCTCACCAATGTTGAATAGAGGAGAATGATCATGTCCCTCGATCTGCTGGCAATGCCCCTACTTATACAGCCCAAAATGCTGTTAGCCTTCTTGACAAAGGCCAGAGGAGGGAGTGTTAGTGCCTGTGCGGACTTCTGGGAAGTGCATGGGGTGGAAGGGGATGCTGGGATGCTCTGGAACCACTCCTTCAAAGCCAGTCAGGACTCTGGGGGAGCCTCCTCTCTGAGCAGACTGTCTCCAGGGCAAGAAGCTTACACCTTCCTGGGTCTGACCTCGGAGCATTCAGCATGCCCTTCCACACCATGCACTTTCCGCAGTGAGTCCGCCCAGGCGGGGTCCTGGGGCAGCCAGAGGTCCCTGCACCCCAACTCCGCAGTCAGATGTGACTCTCAGCCAGACTGTAAAACAGAAGGTTTATTAGATGACGGGAACACAGTTTAAACAGAGCTTGTTGGTACAGAAAACAGGACCCCTCTGTCAGGTCCATCTTGCGGGGTGGGGAGCCCAGAACCAAGTTCTGGGTCTCTCCCCATTTCCCCAGCCAGCTCCAAACTGACACTCCCTCCTCTGGCCTCTGTGTCTCTTCCGGACAAGGAGGCCACCTGATCTCTTTGTCCCCAACACCTTCAGTTGGCATCTTGCAGGGGAAACTGAGGCACCCACTCAGAGAAAATATTAAGAACATTCCCACTTCATCACAACAGGTGCAACAAAATATAATACTGTATATTGAAGTAGGCAAGTGCTGCTTCTGACTTTCCACTTTTAATTGACCCTTGTAATCTTGTGGCACTGATGCATTGTAGCTTCATTTTATATCAACTTACAGGGCGGGAGCGGGGGGGCACCACCATTTTGGGCCCCACCAAAAATTATACAAACCTGCCGCCTATGGCTGCAGCTGTGGATCGAAGCAATCTGCTCCGGGTGAGGGGTGAGCCAGGGGTAAGATGCTGGGGCCGGAGGGTTGGATAAGGGGCAGGGAGTCTTAGGGACAGACAGGGCACAGGGAGGGGGCAGAGGTTGAGGCGTAGTGGGGCAGGGCCGCCCAGAGGATTCCGGGGGCCCGGGGTCTTCGGCGGCGGGGGGCCCTTCCGTTCCGGGACCCGCCGCCGAAGTGCCCCGAAGACCCGCAGCGGGGGGCCCCCCGCCGCTGAATTACCGCCGAAGCGGGACCCGCCGCTGAACTGCAGCCCGGGGTTCGGCGGTAATTCGGCGGGAGGGAAGGGCCCCCCGCCGTGGGTCTTCGGGGCACGTCGGCGGCGGGTCCCGGAACGGAAGGGGCCCCCCGCCGCTGAATTACTGCTGAAGACTGGGCTGCGCTTTGGCGGCGGCCCCCGCTTCCCCCCCGCCCCCAACCTCTTACCCCCGGCTCCCTCCTCACCCGGAGTCTCAGCGCCTCGCCGGAACAGCCGCGGCATGTGGCCGGCGGGGCCTGAGCTCCGTCCCGCTCAGAGCCGCGTGGTGAGGGGGCGGGGCTGGGAGCTCCACGCCGAGTGGAGGGAGCCGAGCTCAGCCCAGAGCTCCCAGCCCCGCCCCCGGACGACGCGGCTCGAGCGGGCGGCTCAGGGCCCCGGCGGAGACTCGGCGTTTGATGCGCTGAGGCTCCAGGAGAGGGGCGGAGGCGGGAGCCCCCGCTGTTCTCTTGGGGGACCCTGCGGAGCCCGGGGCCCGGGGCAAATTGCCCCCTTTGCCCCCCCCCTCTGGGCGGCCCTGTGGTGGGGACAGGGAATTGGGGGGTTGGATTGTGGGCATTCCAGGGGTCTGTCAGGACTCAATGGTGGGGTGGATAGGGGTTGGGGAGTCAGGGGACAAGGAGCAGGGGTGGGGTCCCGGGGTGGTGGTTGGGGGATGGTGAGGGGACAAGGAGCAGGATGGGTCGGGGATTCTGAGGGGGAGCAGGAAGAGGGTGGGGGTCAGATAGGGGGCAGTGGCAGGGCCAGTCTGTTTCGGAGGCACAGCCTTCCCTACCCTAAAACTCATTCAGCAGTTTGAGGCTTGCAGAAGCGCCAAGCTGTTAGGTTTTCCATTAGGGCTACCATCCCTTTCACTTCTCAAATGCCAAATTATAGTCTATATTTAATTTCAGTGCCATAGGGAGATTCATGTCAGGGGAGGGTAGCTTCATTTAAAATTAGCCACTGGGGGAGGGATCACATGAGAAGAGCAATATCCTTCCCAACCCTACCAAGGGAGACCCCCCTCCCCTGCATTCCCTGAGGCTCCAGAAGGGTTAATTCAGTGGTTCTCAAACTTTTGTCCTGGTGACCCTTTCACATAGCAAACCTCTAAGTGCAACCCCCCCCCAATCCCTTATAAATTGAAAACACTTTTTTATATATTTAACATTATAAATGCTGGAGGCAACACAGGGTTTGAGGTGGAGGCTGACAGCTCGCAACCCCCAGTAATAACCTCGTGACCCCTGAGGGGTCCCGAACCCCAGTTTGAGAACCCCGGGGTTAATTTAATTTTAGCACCCTGTGTCCATTCACATGCATGTGCTATTTTGAGCATTTCAGTTTTCACAACATAGGCTCATCCCAGATTCTGGAACAAGCTCAAATGCTCAGTTCATGGAGTATGTACATAAGCTATACTAAAGACAAACCCAGAGTAACCGTCTCCAGTTTGTGAGGGACCCCATGGAGCCAGTCTCTAGGAAACAGATAAATGCATGGAGGTTAAGTCCATTAATGGCTATTAGCCAGGATGGGTAATGAATGGTGTTCCTAGCCTCTATTTGTCAGAGGATGGAGATGGATGGCAGGAGAGAGATCACTTGATCATTACCTGTTAGGTTCACTCCCTCAGGGGCACGGCATTGGCCATTGTCGGTAGACAGGATACTGGGCTGGATGGATCTTTGACCCAGTACGGCTGTTATGTTCTAACCTAAATGAATCTAAAGTTATGGAGACAGATATGAGTCAAGGAAGCCAGCAGAGTATCAGAAACCTGGAGAAATCTCTGACTGGATGGGTTCAGGCATTTGGTCACAAGCTGAGGTGGTTCAGAAGTTTTGGATTTTTTTTAAGCAGATGTTTTTATTGTTTCTTTAAACAATCTAGCACAGCAAGCAGCAAATATTTGGCCACACACTTCTGAAACCTCAAACCATGTTCAGGTTTTGGCAGACTAATTTCAGCTTTTCAATTAAAAAAACCACAACAAATTTTGAAGGAAAGCAGACATTGTCCGTTGTTTTTTTCTGCTTTTTAAAAACCTCTAGTTTTCAATCCAAAAAAGTTTTGATGGAAAATATTTGTCCAATCCTTTTAATGATCTTTAGTGCCCTTTAGCCCTAGCAGATGCTGAGAACCAGTGATACCTTGTAAAGAAGTTTTCTCAAAACTGGGTTTGTGCTGAGATGCGGAAGGTTTATTTTTCCCAGGGCCGCCTGTGGGGGGTGGGGAGCAAGTGGGGCAATTTGCCCTGGGCTCCACAGGGGCCCCCACGAGAATATAGCATTGCAATTTTTTTTATGGAAGGGGCCCCCAAAATTGCTTTGCCCCAGGCCCCCTGAATCCTCTGGGCGGCCCTGGTCCAGGGGTGGGCAAACTACCGCGGGATGGATCCGGCCCCTCAGGGCTCCATGCCACTCACCGGCTCCACGTCCCTGCAGCCCCTGGGGGATGGGGGCAGTGGGCTCTGTGCACTGCTCTTGCCTGTGGGTACCTCCCCCAAAGATCCCATTGGCCAGGAATGGGGAAATGCATTTCCCCCGCAACCCCAGGAGCCACAGGAACATGTTGCCAGCTACTTCTGGGAGCCCTGGCCCCGGTGCGTGCTGCTGCCTCTTACCAGTAAGTGGTGCCAGGCCAGAGCCCTAGCACCTCCTGCACCCCGTGCCCCAACTCCCTGTCCTGAGCCTCCTGCCTGCACCTAACACCTCTCCTGCACCCCAACTCCCTGCCAAGCCCCCTGCCTGCACCTCACACCCCTCCTGCACCCCAAATCCATGCCCTGAGCCCCCTTGTACACTCCACAACCCTTGTGCACCCCAACTCCCTGCCCTGAGCCCCCTTGCACACCCCACACCCCTCCTGTACCTCAACTCCCTGCCCTGAGACCTCTCATACACCCCACACCCCATCTGCACCCCATTCTCTGCCCTGAGCTCCCTGCCTTCACTCCATACCCGTCCTGCACCCCAACTCCCTGCCCTGAGCTCCCTGCCACACCCTGCACTCCTCTCTGCACCCCAACCCCCCTTCCTGAGCCCCCTCATACACCCCACACCCCTCCTCTGCCCCAACACCTTGCCCTGAGCCTCTTCCTGCACACCGCACCCCTCCCACACCCCACCCCCTGCCACGGCCCTCCATACAATTTCCCCACCCCGATGTGGTCCTCAGGCCAAAAAGTTTGCCCACCCCTGCTATAGCCTATATCCAAAGTCTTGCCAGCTAGATGGTGTGCAAAACCACCAAACTTGAGTGAGGGTTTTTGTGCTTGCGCATTAAACAGGTTGGGGCAACAGCCAGATAAGATCCTGGGCTAACTCTGCAGTGAAGATCCGCCCTGGGAGAGACACACTCATGCAGTCCAGTGCAGGTTCTGATGAACTTATAACTTTCTTTTCCCCTCAGTGTATTAGTTTGTACAATATTGAATCATGCAATACTTGTTCAGATCTGCTCTCCTCTCTAATTATGTGGCTGGTTTTAGGGTGGAGAAGATCTGTGGCACCTATAGAAGAAGGTAATTAAAGATCATATTTTATCAATGTCCAAATATCTGTTTCCATGAGGCAATGTGCCTCTTTCTTTGTATATGTGATAGTTCAGGGCAGACCTCCCCAGCACACTTCATTTCACAGCACATCACAGGGTGAGGTGGGGTTTGTGCCTGTGTCCTACCACACCATAATTATCTATAGCATATTGCATCTACTCTTCCTTCCCCTCCACTGCCAGCATGTGCACTGCACCCTGCAGAGATCTGTGATAGCAGCTGCCACCCAATGTACAGAACCAGTGGGACATGCACCCCCACAGCCACTTCTCCAGGGGGAGTTTGTTTTATCTCCCTCTGCTGATGGTCAATCTCCAGTGTCTCTCTGTTTCTTCCTTCATCTTTTCCCCTGTGAAAAAAGCCAGGAGCTCTGCAGTTACCCCACACTGACAGGGTGAGCAGGGACTGTGTCTGTGTGTGACCCTACTACCTCCTGTATCAAGCAAAGGAACAGAGCCTTGATCACAGACAGGGGCTTCCCTGGCTCCATTCTACAGATCTGGGAAGCTCCTGTGATCAGCGCTGTGAGCTTGTTTCTTTTCTCCTGTCTCCATCCACCATGACCCCAGCATGCTCCTGCGTCTGGTAAACAGGACGTCAAGTCAGCCTCCCCATCCCTAGCATGACCCTCTCCCTCTTTCCACCAGCCACCTATTCTGTACCTCCTCCCTAGTGGCGGATCTGCCATGGGACAATGGGGCCTGTGCCCAGGGGCCCCAGAATAATGGGTGTCTCTGTGCCCCAACCCGCTCTGCCTGCCCAGTGCTCCTGCCAGAGAGTGGGGTCAGGGCTCAGGGGCTTGCCCCACTCCATCCGCCCAGCACTCCATCCAGGGAATGATGTCAGGGTGCGGGGTCTTGGCCTGCTCTGCAGCTGGAGCAACAGGTGATCAGAGCAGGGCACCCCCCCATGCCCCAGCCCTAATTCCCCAGCAGGAGTGTGTGTGGGGGGGGGGGGTTCTGCAGGCAGAAGGGGTGGTTAGGGGCCCACACTTGCTGTGGCCCAGGGTCCCACAAAACCTTAATCTGTCCTGGCTCCCCCCCCATACTCATAGCTTCCACCATGAACCTCCTTCCCTTGTTTAGCCCCTCACTCCCTGCCCCGGGCTAATGTACTTTTGTGCTATGACTGCTGCTCAGCGGTGACATTCTGGGCAGGTTCAGTCCTTGTACCATTTGGCCAGTTGCTGTCCCAGCTGTGACATTTCAGAGCAGGCAGGATGTGGTGGGGAGGCCCAATAGCAAAGTCCAGCACAGGGGAAGCTGGGACACAGTGAGACTTAAGGTGTATATGTAGGGAAACTCTGTCAATGTTCACTGAGTTGTACCATCAGATGGGGCTCCCAGAGTCTCTAGTCCCTTCCCTGGGGAGAGGTGGGGGCAGGAGGGGAAAGATTCTGAGTCTCAGGCCTGGCCCAGCCGATACTTTCACCCTGTCACTGACCCGTCTCTGCCAGGGGAGTGACTCCCCCCAGCTCTGTGCTGAGATCTCAGAGCTGATGGGTAAATCCTGGAGGAAGGAGATTCCCTGAGTCACTCCCCAGCTGGGGCAGATTCTGTCACTGACACCATCAAACCCTCCCCCAGGGCTGAGCTCTGCCCCTAACACTCTGATTCTTTCTATCTCCAGTGAATGTGACTCTGGATCCAGACACGGCTCATCCCCGACACGTCCTGTCTGAGAATCGGAAAAGTGTGAGATGGGCAGACACACGGCAGCGACTGCCCAACAACCCTGAGAGATTTGATAATGAGCCCTGTGTACTGGGCTGTGAGGGATTCACCTCGGGGAGACATTGCTGGGAGGTGGCGGTGGAGGTGGGGGGTGAGGGATGCTGGGCTGTGGGGGTGGCCAGAGAGTCTGTGGGGAGGAAGGGAGGTATCAGCCTTAACCCTGAGGGGGGGATCTGGGCTGTGCAGCGGTTGGGGGGTGATTTCTGGGCTCTCTCCTACCCTGAGACCCCCCTACCCCTGAGCCGGGTCCCCAGCAGGATCCGGGTTTGTCTGGACTGTGACCGGGGGCAAGTGACATTTATCGATGTTGGTGACGAGGCCCCGATCTTCACTTTCCCGCCGGGCTCCGTCCCTGGGGAGAGAATCCGACCCTGGCTCTGGGTGTGGCAGGGAGCTCAGCTCAGACTGTGTCCTGAGACACAGAAAACCGGGGGGGCGTGAACCAGAAATCAGCCTCTCTAGCCTCGCACACCCCAGTCTCTATGACCTTGGAGGACTCCCATCTACCCAGCCCCTGACTCTTCATCTCTATGACTCCTGGAAGCTCCTCCCCATCCCTCTCTGCAGCCCCAGGGATGGGAGAGGGAGGGAGGAAGAACTCCTGGGGCTGCAGGAGGGGCAGAGGGGTCCTGACGGGCAGAGGTGGGGGCTGGGCAGGGGGAACTAACAGCCGGTCTGGGGACAGGCGGAGGTGGGGGTGGCAGGGACACAGGATGAATCAATCAGGGTTTGGGGGGTTGGGGAGAAGCAGCAGTAGCAGGAAGCATTTTGTACAGATCTGTGTCCTTGGATCTCATTGGGGTTCCCAGCCAGAGCTCCTGCCGCAGGGGCCCAAGTCACTTCAGGACAACTGGCACCACTGTAATGGTCACACACAGAGCAGGGCGGGTGGGTTATGGGTAAGGGGTGCTGATTGATGGAAAAACCATTATATAACCTTAAAAAAAATCATCATTGGGTCAGTCTCATGATTTTTTTTAAACTCCTGAGGTTGGCAGCACTGGGGGAGGCAGGGACAAGGTGGGTTTAACCAGAGGGAATTAGAAGAAGCAAGAAGGAAAATGTGAATGAAAATAAAACAAAAATAAAGGGAGAGTCTGGGAGAAATGGTGGAAAATAGAAATGAGAAGAGTGACAGGAAAATATCCCTGACAGGGAACCAACAGGGAACCCGAGGGCAGCAAGAGGGAAAGGGATAAAATCACAGATGGGGAGGGTGGGAATGGAGCAGCCATAAGGGATGATCTGTGACAGGGAGGGGAAGAGAGTGGGAGAGACACAGGGAAATACACAGGGATCAGAAGTGAGGATTAGAAAAATGAATAGAAAAGGACAGTATGGAAGGAAAGGGAACAGAGAGATTTATGACACATTGCTGAAAGTGAGACTGTAACTCATTAATTCCCTATATTAATTCCTGGCCATTGGTGCTCTTTTAGTGCCATTAAGAAAATTGTTCTCAGTAGCTGGGGATCTCCTTGTCATGCTGTCCTTATTAAGGCTCCTTCACAGATCCGTTTACTTACCACCTTTAGTTACTGACTGTAAATAAAACTTTACAAATGATTCTTTGTGTTTGTTCCACTTTACTGTCCCAGCTGCAGCTGCCGGGGGCAGAGTCCTGGGATTTGCTTCCTGACTTGATTGTGTCCCCCCAGCCCCCACAGGGAATATCACACCTCAAGGAAGAGAGTTTGGGTTTACTGTGATGTATCACTAACCAGTCTGTGCTCTGTCTCTTGTCCTGTACACGCCCATGTCAATCTGGAATTGCTCAGCTGTGCTCTGTGGAGGGGTGACTGGTTACACAGGGTGCAATCCATGAAGGGATGCTTTGGGCAAAGCTGAGTCAGGTGCCTAAAATCCCTAGACAGTGCATGGGCATCAGAGTCACCTTACAGTGCGATTCACAAAAGCCAGCTCACTAGGCAGGGAAATATCTAAGCTATACAAGGGGAGATGTTGACAAGGCGGGAGGGCTGTCCTACACCCTGCCCCCTCTCACAGACAGGTGCCTAAATCAGGGCTGCAGACAGTGCAGATGGGCATCTATCTTTGCTTAGCAACCCACAGATGGGAACCCAGTGCCTGATGTCAGGTGGCTCAGGCACCTAAGGCATTTATTGCTGGAATGAGGTAGCCACCTGCCTTGCTTCACAGAAAATGTGAGTGTGGGGGTGGGGAGAAGGTAGAGGTGGTTTTTGTGATATCACCTGCCTTATAACTTTTAGCCCCAATGGTTAGAGCCCTCAGCTGGCACCTGGGAGACCCAGATTTGACTCCACTGTCTAGAATAGCTCACGAATGTGAGTACCAACCTCAGGGCAAACAGGTACAAACCAGGGTACAAACCCCATGATAGGTATCAAATGTGAACCTCTCAAGCACCATAACAGCCTGAACATGGAGTCACAGACAGACCCCTTGGGTTCTCCCATCTATCTTGCTGCTTTTCTGCCTCTTCCCCTGCTGCATCCCTGCTCCCCATGCTGGAGCTGCCACATTCCCAGCTGCAGTGTCAGGGCAGCTCCTGGCCACAGGTATCTACAGTTAAAGCCACCGGCTGCTCTATTCTGGCCACAGAGAACAGTGGAAGCTGTGGAACAGGAGACAGCCTCTTTCCAGCCAAGGAAGAACCATGAATAGAAACCTCCCCACCCCAAGGCAAAGGGAGCAGGAGGTGGCAGCCCTGGAGGAAGACACTCTTATCCAGAAACAGGGAGAAGCATCCAGAAAAGAGCTCCCCTCAGCCCAAAGCAAAGGGATGTGACAGCCCTGAGGGGGAGACCTCTCCATTCATGTCTCTGAATTTAATATTTCAGACACGTAGAAATAGTCACCAGCACCCACCTGGTCAGAGTTAAGGGTGTTTGGATGCTGGTCAGTGAGAAGGTTTCTGTTTACTGGTGTGTGTATCCCAGGCCTGGTTAGCTGCCACTGGACTACAGCAAGGGGGACTCAAGCGTCTGAGCCCCAGGACCTCCAGATAATTCAAGCCTCTGGGACTGGAACAGAGCCCATCCACTGCTCCAATTTTGGGGTCCCTGGGAACATTCTTGGGGCATTGTCTAGCCTCCCACCTGAGGTGAAAAACCCGCTGCCTAATCCCCTGGTGCAGAGCTGACCCTCCAGACTCCCAGATGCTTAAACACACCATCTCCCAGAACTCCACACCAAGGTGAGAGCCTGCTGGTTTCAGCAGAATTCTCTCTGAAGGCACACAGTAGTTATGAAGCATTTGGCTAGTGCTCCCGTGGCAGTGCTTTGATCTGCCTGTATGGTCACCCAGGAGTGCTGGGGAGAGAGCTCTCCCAGTGCTCCTGGTAAACCAGGTCAATGAGGGGAATAGCTCCGAGCTCTGGGAGCTTGATTCTGAGCACTCAGAGTCTGTCTACTCTGGTGCTTTACTGCGCTCAAACTTATTGTGCTTGGGGGCGGTGTGATTTTTCACACCCCTGAGTTAGCAAGTTACTGCACTGTGAATTGCCAGTGTATTAATAAGCCATTTAACACAGAGACAGACTCTTTGCACATGTCCAATACATTATTGCTCTTTCACTTGTAAGCAGAGTCAGGATGAGCTCTACCCTGATATCTGGTGGTGAATTGTGTCGAGTTGTGGAAAAGAACTTCAGGGGTTGATCTTGTTTCCATAGACACACCCACCCTGCCTAGCATGAGCCCACAGCAGCCCAAATGGTCTCTTTGGCTGCTGTGGCATCCCAGTTATTGGGAAGGAAGAATAAAGTGTTGTTACCCTGATTATGTGAATCAAAGACATTGAAACTGTTTTATGACAGAGGGACTCACCATCAACTAAGTAGCACTTGCTAGATAAGGGCCATGGGTTCCAAAGCCCAGTGAATTGAGAGAGGTTGGTATGCTACCAACCAACCAACCAACCAACCAACCAACCAACCAACCAACCAACCAACCAACCAACCAACCAACCAACCAACCAACCAACCAACCAACCAACCAACGGCCCTGCCCCTGCCCCTGCCCCTGCCCCTGCCCCTGCCCCTTTTTGAGGGACTGAAATACCAATTTCTTCTCCTCCTCTTTCTTTCTTCCTTCCTTCCTGCCCTGCCCTGCCCCGCCCCTGTGGAATATCAGAGATACTTTTAATTCTATTGGGGGTCTAGTTACAGGCTGCTAAGCTGAATTCACTTTGGGCCAATGGTGTACCAGCACTGAGGCTCCCCTAGTATGAGCTGAAATCATTGAGTGCTGTGTTAAATTGGGGATGGGGGGTGAAGGTGTATTGCTGAGTGGCTGGCAGAGCAGTTTGGGGGATGGCTGGAGTGGAGCGGCTCGCAGTGAAGGCTGTAGCAGAACCCCATGGAGAGGTAGGGCAGTTGGCCTTGGACCATGTAAGGGGCCCCTTGATCACCCCTCTCCCCCCATTTCCACCCAGGCTGAGAGGTAAAACTCTGCAGATAACCTTTTGAACTCAGGGGCAGCACTGAACAGGGACTCAAGAGACTTTTGGGACTTTGGGTGACTGTTGGGTTGCTGGACTTAAGACCCTGAGGGGAAAAGGACACTGCCAAACTTACTTGGGGGTCGGTCATTTGCTCTTAGTTTGTGTTATGAATCCTGTTTGTTGTGTTTCTCCAACATAATGCTGCATTGTTTCCCTCCTTTATTAAAAGGTGTTTGCTACACTCAGACTCTGCGCTTGCGAGAGGGGAAGTATTGCCTCTTAGAGGTGCCTGGGGGGGTGGTATGTAATTTTCCCAGATCACTGGGTGGGGCCCAGTGATTTCCCTACACCCCCCCAAGTTTTGTGAGCTAGTTACATACCCATTTAGTGACTGTTTGGAAATCTGAATTTAAACTGAAACATTAATACACACTTTAAAAGCTTATACAGTGTATGATAAAATATGTGTATCTGAAAAAGTATAATAGATTTGAAAAGTATGAACATAGACTAGCTTCCTTGCTTCCGTATACAGCTGTTTTTTATGATGTCAGTGCATTCATTTCGGTGATGTTGGCCAACCAAATAATTTCAAATGATGATTTGTAAGCAAAGTCTAAATGAGTTCTCCCCGACAGCTAGTGATGAGCTGGGGGCTAAGGCTTCAGAGCCAGATTATATTTACATTCACACCTAATCTACCTAGGGATCCAGCAAACAGAGCTGTGTTGTCCAAGTGATAGATTTTTGGCTGGGGTTGGGTTACAAACCACTTGAATGTAGGGGGAAGAGGGGATGAAATGTTGTTCTTATTGTATGAGTAAAGGGCAGTAGAACTGTACTTAGCCTGTGATGATTTGAAGGCATCAAGAGAGAGGGTGGGGACCTGTCCCTCTCCACTGTTTAAAGACAGAGCTGATTAGGCTCCATAGATAGTCTTTTGTTCTGTTAAGTGACCACTGCAGCTGAAATCACTGACAATCAGGTCTAAGTGCTTAGTCCTGTTGTGGGGACAGTGTTCCTGTGGGTACAGTGTTTTTGTGTAAGAGACAGCCCAGACTGCACTAGCAGCGAGGTTCCCCCACTGAGAGCTCAGCTGAAATCATTGAGAGCTGGTGGAACCTCAAGAGACCAACTCGCAGAGATCACAGTGGTAGGTGACAGCAGAAGGTGACTGTGCAGGGCCATTGGCAACAGAGCGGTGGAGTGAACGGTGGCACAACGAACAGCCATGGCCAGAGCGAACTGTGCCTTTTTGTCCCCCACCTGGGAGGTGTACTCACGTGAAAGTGAAGTCTGAGTCTCCACTGACCAAGGACAACACCGGTGAGTGGAGTGCGGTGGAGGGAAAAGTGAGGGGCACGTTAAATAACCATTTGTTTGTTGGACTATATTTTAGTCACTTTGCTCCAGAATGCTAGATTTGTGACTGGGAATGGAAACTTATATAAATATAAACAGGAGTACTTGTGGCACCTTAAAGACTAACAAATTTATTTTAGTCATGCCTGACTAACCTAATTGCCTTCTATGATGAGATAACCAGCTCTGTGGATGAGGGGAAAGCAGTGGATGTGCTATTTCTAGATACAGACTAACACAGCTGCTACTCTGAAACCTTATATAAATATGTTTCCCATTGGCCATTATCTTTGAAAAATCATGGTGATCGGGGGAGGTCCCGGATGACTGGAAAAAAGCTAATGTAGTGCCCATCTTTAAAAAAGGGAAGAAGGAAGATCCAGGGAACTACAAGCCAGTCAGTCTCACCTCAGTCCCTGGAAAAATCATGGAACAGGTCCTCAAGGAATCAATTCTGAACCACTTAAAGGAGGGGAAAGTGATCAGGAACAGTCAGCATGGATTCACCAAGGGCAAGTCATGCCTGACTAACCTAATTGCCTTCTATGATGAGATAACCAGCTCTGTGGATGAGGGGAAAGCAGTGGATGTGCTATTTCTGGACTTTAGCAAAGCTTTTGATACAGTTTCCCACAGTATTCTTGCCAGCAAGTTAAAGAAGTATGGGCTGGATGAATGGACGATAAGGTGGATAGAAAACTGGCTAGATGGTCGGGCTCAACAGGTAGTGATCAATGGTTCCATGTCTAGTTAGCAGCCGGTATCAAGTGGAGTGCCCCAAGGGTCGGTGCTGGGGCCGGTTTTGTTCAATATCTTCATTAATGATCTGGAGGATGGTGTGGACTGCACCCTTAGCAAGTTTGCAGATGACACTAAACTGGGAGGAGTGGTTGATACGCTGGAGGGTAGGGCTAGGATACAGAGGGACCTAGACAAATTAGAGGATTGGGCCAAAAGAAATATGATGAGATTCAACAAGGACAAGTGCAGAGTCCTGCACTTAGGACGGAAGAATCCCATGCACTGCTACAGACTAGGGACCGAATGGCTGGGCAGCAGTTCTGCAGAAAAGGACCTAGGGGTTACGGTGGACGAAAAGCTGAATATGAGTCAACAGTGTGCCCTTGTTGCCAAGAAGGCTAATGGCATTTTGGGTTGTATAAGTAGGGACATTTCCAGCAGATCGAGGGATGTGATCATTCCCCTCTATTCAGCACTGGTGAGGCCTCATTTGGAGCACTGTGTCCAGTTTTGGGCCCCACACTACAAGAAGGATGTGGATAAATTGGAGAGAGTCCAGCGGAGGGCAACAAAAATGGTTAGGGGGCTGGAGCACATGACTTATGAGGAGAGGCTGAGGGAACTGAGATTGTTTAGCCTGCAGAATGAGGGGGGATTTGATAGCTGCTTTCAACTATCTGAAAGGGGGTTCCAAAGAGGATGGATCTAGACTGTTCTCAGTGGTAGAAGATGACAGAACAAGGAGTAATGGTCTCAAGTTGCAGAGGGGGAGGTTTAGGCTGGATATTAGGAAAAACTTTTTCACTAGTAGGGTGGTGAAGAACTGGAATGGGTTACCTAGGGAGGTGGTGGAATCTCCTTCCTTAGAGGTTTTTAAGGTCAGGCTTGACAAAGCCCTGGCTGGGATGATTTAGTTGGGTTTGGTTCTGTTTTGAGCAGGGGGTTGGACTAGATGACCTCCTGAGGTCCCTTCCAACCCTGAGATTCTATGATTCTATGAAGATTTTTAAAATGCAGTATTTGCCAAGGTTGTTATCTCACATTGTTGCTATCTTGGGAGGTCATTATGTTGGGGAGTTTCTGTACTAAACATTTTTATTATAATTAATTTTTACATAAGAATGGTCATACTGGGTCAGACCAATGGTCCATATAGCCCAGTACCCTGTCTTACAACAGTGGTCAAGGCCAGGTGCTTCAGAGGGAATGAACAGCACAGGTAGTCATCAAGTGATCCATCCCCTGTTGCCCATTCCCAGCTTCTGGCAAACAGGCTAGGGACACTCAGAGCATGGTGTTGCATCCCTCTCATCCTGGCTAATAGCCACAGATAGACCTGTTCTCCAGGAATTTATCTAGTTCTTTTTAAAATCCTGTTATAGTTTTGGTCTTCACAGCATCCCCTGGCAAAGAGTCCCTGGGTTGACTTTATATTGTGTGAAGAACTACTTCCTTTTGTTTTTAAATCTGCTGCCTATTAATTTCATTGGGTGACTGCTAGTTCTTGTGTTGTGTGAAGGATTAAATAAAATTTCCTTATTCACTTTCTTCGCACCAGTCAAGATTTTGTAGACCTCTATCATATCCCCATTAGTCATCTCTTTTCTAAGCTGAAAATTCCCAGTCACTTTAATCTCTCCTCCTGTTTCATACCCCTCATCATTTTAGTTGCCCATCTCTGTACCTTTTCCAATTCCAATATATATTTTTTAGGATGGGTGACCAGATCTACACACACTATTCAAGGTGTGCACGTACCATGGATTTATATAGAGGCAATATGATATTTTCTGTCTTATTATCTATCCCTTTCTTAATGATTCCCAACATTGTTTGTTTTTGTGACTGATGCTGCACATGGAGTGGATGTTTTCAGAGAACTATCCACAATGACTCCAAGATCTCTTCCTTGAGTGTTAACAGCTAATTCAGATGCCAGCATTTTGTATGTATAGTTGAGATTGCTTTCCAATGTGCATTACTTTGCATTAATCAACATTGAATTTAATTTGCCATTTTGTTGCCCAGTCACCCAGTTTTGTGAGATCCCTTTGTAGCTCTTCGCAGTCTGCCTGGGACTTAACTATCTTGAATAGTTTTATATCATCTGCAAATTTTGCCAACTCACTGTTTACCCATTTTTCAAGATGAATATGTTGAATAGGACTGGTCCCAGTACTGACCCCTCAAGGATACCACTATTTATCTCTCTACATTCTGAAAACTGATAATTTATTCCTACCCTTTGTTTCCCATCTTTTAACCAGTTACTGATCCATGAGAGGACCTTCCCTCTTACCCCATTATGGCTTACTTTTCAAAAGTCAATTTAAATTAAATACATTTTTTTTAGAATTATATATTTTTTTAGAAATCTAGATCTGTTATGTGTTTTGGTGTAACTTGCATTTTCCTTATGTTAAATTTGCATTATCCTAAAAAAACATTTACTTTATTCACTTTCTTCACATCAGTCAAGATTTTATAGACCTCTAGCATATCCCCCCTTAGTCGTTTCTTTTCTAAGCTGAAAATTCCCAGTCATTTTAATTTCTTCTCCTGTTTCATACCCCTAATCATTTTAGTTGCCCATCTCTGTACCTTTGGATTTCCAGTATGTCTTTTTTGGGATGGGGTAACCAGATCTGCACACAGTATTCAAGGTGTACATGTGTCATGGATTTATATAGAGGCAATATGATATTTTCTGTCTTATTATCTATCCCTTTCTTAAAAAGGCAAAGGTTTCAGAGTAGCAGCCGTGTTAGTCTGTATTGCAAAAAGAACATAAGCTTTCATGGGCTACATCCAATGAAGTGGACTGTAGCCCACGAAAGCTTATGCTCAAATAAATTTGTTAGTCTCTAAGGTGCCACAAGTGCTCCTGTTCTTTTTAAAAAAGCAAACAGAATGTTGGGAATCACTGACTGCCGCTGCACACTGAGTGGATGTTTTCAGAGAACTATCCACAATGACTGCAAGATCTTTCTTGAGTGTTAACAGCTAATTCAGACTCCTTCATTTTGTATGTAGAGATTTTTTTTTGTTGAGATTGTTTTCCAATGTACATTACTTTGCATTTATCAACATTAAATTTCCTCTGCCATTTTTGTTGCCCAGTCACCCAGTTTTATGAGATCCCTCTGTAATTCTTCGCAGTCTGTCTGGGACTTAACTATCTTGAATAGTTTTGTATCATCTGCAAATTTTGCCACGTCACTGTTTACCCATTTTTCCAGATCATTTAAGAATATGTTGAACAGCGCTGGTCCCAGTACCGACCCCTCAGGGATGCCACTATTTATCTCTCTCCATTCTGAAAACTGATAATTTATTCCTATCCTTTGTTTCCCATCTTTTAACCAGCTCCTGATCCATGAGAAGACTTTCCTCTTACCCCATGATGGCTTACTTTTCAAAAGTCAATTTAAATTAAATACTTTTTTTAATGTATATTTTTTTAGAAATCTAGACCTGTTATGTGTTTTGGTGTAACTTGCATTATTCTTATGTTAAATTTGCATAATCCTAACAAAACATTTACTTTATTCAAATCTCGTTTATATATCTTATTGGTCCTGACACCCCCCCTGTAAATTCGAACCGCCCCCCCCCATTTCAATTCCTGGGGAAATCACTGGTCCTGCTGCTGCCTGCAGCAGACACTCCCCACCCTCTGCCAGAGAAACACCCTCACTTCTCAGAGAAAAGGCACCAGGCAGGAAGAGATCAGGGTTTGATCTCCTTTTTTGCGGGGGAGGGCTCACAAACTGACCCCATTAAATAATAGAGCCTTATGTAGATACAGCCCTGTGCTTTAATGCTGGGCTTGGCTGGAGGGGTCTACTCACCCCCAACCAGGGCCTGCTCCAGAGCCCAGCGGGGCAAGCACCCGCCTGGGGCGGCCCTTTCCCGGGGGGGCGGCAGGCTGGGCCGGCGGACCTGCTGCAGTCATGCCTGCGGGAGGTCCACCGGAGCCCCGGGAGCAGCAAACCTGCCGCAGGCATGACTGCGGTGCGGACGCTCGGCCGGCGGCTCCAGTGGACCTGCCGCAGGCATGACTGCGGACGGTTCGCTGGTCCCGCGGCTCGGCTGGACCTCCCGCAGGCACGCCTGCGGCAGCTCCAGCAGAGCCGCCGGACCTGCGAACCGCCCGCAGCTGCGGGAGGTCCAGCCGAGCCGCGCGACCAGCGGACCCTCCGCAGTCATGCCCGCGGGAGGTCCGCTGCTCCCGCGGCTCGGGGGCGCCTCCCGGGCATGACTGCTTGGGGCGGCCAAATTTGTAGAGCCGCCCCTGCCCCCAACCCTGATGATATAAGAGTAGGCTTGGAAGGATTAATTGGCATTTACTAATAAAAATCTAATGTCGACTTCCCCATACACATACACACACTAGGGAAAAATATTTCTCTGGATAATTGAAAGTTACAGAGAAGCAACATTTTTCTTACTTCACCTGAGAACTTAGTAGATCTTGGGCTTGTCTACATGACCAAGTTTTGTTGACAAAACTTATGTCGACACCCAAAAGTCGACAAAACAAAAATCGCCAAAGGTTGTTCACACTTGCTCCCTCTGTCGACAGATCATGTCCACATTGGGGGCACCATCATCAGAGCCAGCTCCAGGCACCAGCGCTCCAAGCGTGTGCTTGGGGCGGCATGCCGCGGGGGGCGCTCTGCCCGTTGCCGGGAGGGCGGCAGGCGGCTCTGGTGTACCTCCTGCAGGCGTGCCTGCAGAGGGTCTGCTGGTTCCGCGGCTCCGGTGGAGCATCTGCAGGCACGCCTGCGGCAGGTCCACCGGAGCCGCGGGACCAGCGGACCCTCCACAAGGACGCCTGCGGGGAGGTCCACCGGAGCCGCGGGACCGGCGAGCGGCAGAGCGCCCCCTGCAGCATGCCGCCATGCTCGAGGCGGCGAAATTGCTAGAGCCGGCCCTGACCATCATCTACAGCAGGGGTCGGCAACCTTTCAGAAGTGGGGTGCTGAGTCTTCATTTATTCACTCTGATTTAAGGTTTCGCGTGATAGTAATACATTTTAACATTTTGAGAAGGTCTCTTTCTATAAGTCTATAATATATAACTAAACTATTGTTGTGTATAAGGTTTATAAAATGTTTCAGAAGCTTCATTTAAAATTAAATTAAAATGCAGGCCCCCCCGGACCAGTGGCCAGGACCCAGGCAGTGTGAGTGCCACTGAAAATCAGCTTACATGCCGCCTTCAGCACCCGTGCCATAGGTTGCCTACCCCTGATCTACAGGGTGAGCAATGCACTGTGGGAAGGAAGAGTTGATCACTGCATATCTTGGGATTCTCTCCGGAGTTCTCCCACAGCCCCCTCAGCTGCTGGGAGCAGCATCATAAGTAGCTGTGTGAGCTCTCCTGCTGAGTAATGGCAAAGCAGCACAGCAGTCTGTCCCCCTCTGCTGTGTTCCTAGTGCAGGGCACAACAGGAGCATTCCAATGATTTGCTCTTCGTTTTGGAGCAGCACGCTCAGCTGTCGGATATTTCCCAGAGCTTTGAAAAGGGAGGGGCGCATGCCTGCCAGGCAGCAGAGATCATTCAAAACACTGAGCAGAGCAATCAGGGCAGGCATTGCAGGATACTGGCGGAAGCCAGTTCTATCGACAAAACAGTCAGCGGTGTTTACAGTCTCTCATAGGGGTGGAAGTTTTTTTTTGTCCCCCAAACGGTGTTTTTTGCGACAAAAGTCCCACTGCCAAAAAACGACAACTTGGTAGTATAGACAAGGCCCTTGATTTAAGGCTGTGGAGTGTGCGTATTTTGGCACGTGGTGTTGACAATTTGTGTTTTAAAGGTTTATAAAGTTTTAAGGTTTTGAATCTCAATGTCTAGTGTCATTAAATAATTGCCTAACCCCTTGTAATTTCCCATAACTGACCATTTAAATCAATAAAATATTTTTTCACAAGGAATCTCTATCTTGTCTGCTCAGCCTGCTGCAGGCACATCCCCTGGGCCTTGGAACAGGCAGATCAGAGCGGCACCCGACCTAGGCACTTAATTAAACCTTAATTCCATCTGGTGAAGCACAGGGGAGGCAGAGAACTGAACTCAAAACTGAGCCCATAAAGCCTGTGTGGATTTGTAACCTACTAGGGAGTGTGTTACAGGTCCTCCACTGCACCAATCCACAGAGGATGAGAGTTGTTACTCTGGCCTCTCTCTGTCACGTGTTGCCAATCTGAAGCATTGATAAATAAGACTAAGATTTAGCCACAGGTATACATAAAAATTCATGGCCCAGGACCTGTCCATGACTTTAGACTAAATTGCTGCTTCGGGGGAGGGCCCTGCTCCAGTGCTGGGGGTTGACTGTCCCTGGCAACCACTGTTCCCTGGGGACTGCTCTCCAGACAGCCTCTGGGGCCGCTGCTCTGGCCACCCCAGGACCACTGTTGCTTGAGCGCTCCCTGGAGCCAGCCACATCAGCCACTCGGGTGGTCCCCTGAGCTAGGTGCCCTGGGACACCTGAGCAGTGGCTGGTGCAGCTGGCACGGGGGATCACCTGAACAGCTGGCCCCAGGGCTGCTCCAGCAGCCGCCAGTGTGGCTGGCCGCGAGGCACCCGTACAGCTGGTCTCCAGCCACTGCAGAAGTCTTTCAGGTCATGGAAATTCACAGAATTCATGACTTCTGCAACCTCCATGAAGGAATCGCAGCCTTATTGATAAATGAGCCAGGACTAAAAAAAAAAAAATTGATTGTTTTTCCTCTTGACCTTTCTGGTTTCTGAGTCTTCAGGGTGGAATCAGGTCATGGTTGTATTTTCAAATTTTTCTCTGCATCCACAAAGGCTGGAAACATAGCGTTTTTATAACATCGTGAGAGTTGGCAACATGGTTTGAAACTTTCTAAATCCCTTAGACCAGGGTTGAGGGACCTGCAGGCTGGATCTGGCCCATTGCTTAATTTCATCCGGCCCATAGGTTCCCAATCCCTTCCCTAAGGGGTAGTGAGGACATGGGGCTCCGCTGTGTTTGCTGCCAGGGCCCCCAGCAGGGAGCAGGGGAAGGCAGCAGCGGCTGCACCTCCTCCTTGGCACTGGCCCCACTTATGGCGATGCTGGGCACAGCCAGGCTTCTTGTCCAGCTGCCACCCTGCCAGGGGCGGCTCTAGCTTTTTGGCCGCCCCAAGCAGTCATGCGCGGGAGGCGCCCCGGAGCCGCGGGAGCAACGGACCTCCCGCGCGCATGACTGCAGAGGGACCGCTGGTCCCGCGTGGCTCGGCTGGACCTCCCGCGGCTGCGGACGGTTCGCGGGGCCGGCGGCTCCGCTTGAGCTGCCGCAGTCATGCCTGCGGGAGGTCCAGCCGAGCCGCGGGACGAGCGCCCCCTCCACAGTCATGCCTGCGGCAGGTCCACTCGTCCCGGGCTCCGGTGGACCTCCCGCAGGCATGACTGCGGCAGGTCCGCCGGCCCAGCCTGCCGCCCCCCCCGGCAGCAGGGGACGCCCCCTAGATTTTGCCGCCCTAGGCACCAGCTTGTTTTGCTGGTGCCTAGAGCCGCCCCTGCACCCTGCCCAACACTCCATTGGCACGGCCCCACTTCCTGCCTGGCCCCAGAGGCAGAGACAGCCCCAGCGAAGGCAGCGCCAAGCCCTGCAACAGCCGGGGACATGGCCAATCAGGGGGCTGGAGGAATGTGCCCGTCAAGCTGTCACTGACAGGTGAAGAGGGGCCAGAGGAGCCCCCAGGACCGAGCTTGGGCCTTGCCGAGCCCCAGGTCTGATCCACTGCTGACTGTGGGGATGGGAGGAGGCAGTGGGAAGGTGGAGAGAGGGACAGTGGTGGAGGGGAGAAGGGGCCCGGGGCCAAGAGCCAGGCTTTGTGAGGAGACAGGGAGGGGGTAGGTGGGGAGCATGGTTTGGGGGGGGTATGGGGCTGCTTTGGGGAGAAGGGGGAGATGGCAACCCTTGGCCCCTACCCTCTTGAACCAACTGGCTAATTAGTAATCACACAAACCCAAACACCCTTGCCCTGCCTCAAGGCCCCACCATCACCCCACCCCTTCCCGCCTTGCTTATACCATTTCCCCCCCTCCCTCCGTCACTTGCTCTTATCCATCCTCACTCACTTTCACTGGGTTGGGGCAGAGGGTTGGGGGTGGGGGGTGAGGGGTGCAGGCTCTGACTGGGCGTCGCTTATATCAGGTGAAGAGTTGAAGTGCCCATTAGGATGTGGAGAGCATATAAACAATTTGATTTCTACTACAGTGGTTGCTGATTCGTATGTTGTGGTGGGGTAGAGTTACTGTTTCACTTTGACTAAAAGAAGGGTGGTCCTCAGGATCCCTGAGTTTTTTCCCCAGATGGAGAGTGATGTCTAGTGGTCAGAGCACACATTTTAAATCCAGCCCTGGGGGAAAGTTATCTAATGGTTAAAATAGAAGATATGTCAGGGTGCCTGGGTTCTGTTCCTAGCACTGCTACTGACTGGCTCTGTGAGCATGGCAGGGTGTTGGTTATTGGCTCTGGCTTAATTCATCCTCTCGGATGGATGGAAACATGCTCACCCAGCTCAGGAAAGCATCTATGGATTAATAGGTTCTGTATAAATGCAAAGAATTGATAATCCGTTAGCATTTGCAAAGTCCTTGGAATTCCTTAGATCAGCAGTTTTCACCTTTTTTTCATTTGCGGACCCCTAAAACATTTCAAATGGAGGCACGGACCCCTTTGGGAATCTTGGGCCTGGTCTACACTAGGACTTTAATTCGAATTTATCAGCGTTAATTCGAACTAACCGCTCAACCGTCCACACCAGGAAGCCATTTAATTCGAACTAGAGGGCTCTTTAGTTCGAATTTGGTACTCCACCCCGGCAGGTGGAGTAACGCTAAATTCGCACTTGCTAGCTCGAATTAGGCTTGGTGTGGATGCTAATCGAACTTAGCAGCTCCGGGAGCTATCCCACAGTGCACCACTCTGTTGACGCTCTGGACAGCAGTCCGAGCTTGGATTCTCTGGCCAGCCACACAGGAAATGACCCGCGAAAATTTGAATTCATTTTCCTGTCTGGGCGGTTTGAATCTGACGTTCTGGTTGCACATCGGGGCGAGCTCCGCAGCACCTGCAACGATGCAGAGCTCTCCAGCAGAGGAGTCCGGGCAATCCCAGACTAGAAAGAGGTCCCCAGCATGGACTGACCGGGAAGTCCAGGATCTGATCGCTGTGTGGGGCGAGGAGTCTGTGCTCTCGGAGCTGCGCTCCAACAAGCGGAACGCGAAGACCTTCGAGAAGGTCTCTAAAGCCATGAAAGACAAAGGATACAGCCGGGATGCGATGCAGTGCGCGTGAAAGTGAAGGACCTAAGACAAGGGTATCAAAAGTCAGAGCGGCAAACGGACGCTCCGGAGCCCAGCCCCAGACATGCCGCTTCTACGAGGCACTGCATGCCATTCTAGGTGGGTCTGCCACCAGTGCCCCACCAGTGACGGTGGACTCCGAGGATGGAATAGTGTACCGGGACAGTTCCCCCTCCCTGTTCGCCGATGGGGAAGATGAGGAAGGGTCTTTAGAGGACGGCGCAGGCGACATCGAACCCACTCCCGCTTTCCCTGACAGCCAGGATCTCTTCCTCACCCTCACAGAGATCCCCTACCAACCGTCCCCGCCCGTTAACCAGGACTCGGAATCAGGGGAAGGATCAGGCGGTAAGTTCTACAAACAGGGAAACATTTATTTTTTAAGAAACAGGGATTTATATAAAAATAGAAATACTATATAAACATTTTTAAATATGAAACAAAACAAACAGCAGGTCTACACAAACAGCAATGGAGCAATAGTCCTCTGGGGATATTTCAAAAAAGCTCTCAGAGAGCAGCTGGAAAAGCCTCAGCAAGAGGTTTCTTGGGAGAGGTGCTTTATTGGGTGCTCCGTTGAAGCACACTCTTCCGCGCCATGCCATCCTCAGGTAGAGGGGGACCATCGCCTCTACGAGCATGGCAGCGTAGGGTCCTGGTCTGTGCAGGGCTTCTATTAACATCCGCTCTCTCTGTGTGCGCCTGACACGCCTCAGGGTGATGTCGTTGTGGAAGTGCTGCATCTAATTAGTGGAATTAGTGTACTGTTACTATTGTGCATGGTAGACTTTTACTTTGCATAAGAATGAACCTCGCTTAACAGAGTTTTACTTTGCATAAGAATGACCCTCGCTTAACAGAGTTTTACTTTGCATAAGAATGACCCTCGCTTAACAGCCACTTGTGGCAGGCCTCAGAGGAAAAGCATACAGGGGTCTTTCCCGTTCACTGGCGGGAGATGCCGCATAACGCTCATCTTTTCTGCTTTGCACATTGCCTCCAGCAGGAGAGCACAGCTAAGCACTAACTGATAAGCACTCTGTACTGTAAGGCTTACCAGGACTTTGTGCAAGAGGGATGCAGCTGTCTCTCCTCGCTTGTGCGCTCTCCAGTGCAATGGCGCCGCCAATGAGAGCGTATTCCGAAATCTCGGACTAGTTCTGAGATCTCCTGAGACTTGGTTCCCTCTTTGGTCTTGTTCACTGAAACTGACTAGACTGTGTTTACTGTTGGCAAACATGTATGTGTTCAAGGAAATCACCTACTTTTTCACATCACACAGCTTCGGCTCCTTCCCGGACTGCCCCGCCATCCCCCTCGCAGAGGCTGGCTCGGATTAGACGCAGAAAGAAAAAGACAAGGGACGACATGTTCCAGGAACTGATGGCCAGCTCCAGAGCGGAGGCGGCAGAGCAGAGACAGTCGAGGGAGAGCCTGTGTCAGCAGCATCGCACACACCTGGAACGGGAGGATAGGTGGCGGCAGGAAGACCAGCAGGCGACTCAAACGCTGCTTGGTCTAATGAGGGAGCAAACGGACACGCTCCGGCGCCTTGTAGATGTTCTGCAAGACCGCAGTCAGGAGGAGAGAGCCCCCCTGCAGTGCATCTGCAACCGCCCTCCAACGCCAAGAAGTCCTGTCCCCCCCTCACCCAAAGTGACAAGACGGAGGGGCGGTAGGGGCCGTGAGAACTGTCCCTGCACCGCAGCACACCGATAATGTTAGAGACAACTGTCGTGCTGTAAATTTGTACAAGCTCTTTCTTTACAGCATCAACCAGTCCCAACTCCAAGTTCAAACCCCCCACTGTGTATTACATTATTAAAAGCGGTTTGGTGTTACTGACTGTTTCCGTCACGTTTCTGGTGTCAGAAGACTTTCTGTTGTTCTGTGGGGGGGGGGGGGTAATTGTAATGTCACTGCATAGCCCACAGTGCCATGCTACAGACTTGGCTGCAGGGTCAACTGCAGGGCACACACAGACTGCAGTCACTAGGCACCAGGGACAGTCTGTGTGGTGTATGCTGCCCCGGGTCTTTCCTTGAGGTGTATGCTTGTGCAGGGTCCTGGTGCCTGACATCCCCGAATGTAAAGGCAGGCTTCCCTTCACATGCATTTGGACCGTAGTCACGATCCTCCCCGGTGCCCCGAGCCCCAAAAATAGACCTCATCCAGGGGCAGATACTCACCCTTCCCCCACACCCCTCACCCTTCCAACGCCCAAACCCACAGCCGTCATGGTAACCCCTATCCAAGGACGGCACCCCTCGCCCCTTCCTGCAAACCCACCCATCAGTGCACACCTTAACCAGCACAGAATGCTTCCATGTTTCAACGAATAAACAGAAATGAAAAGTCAACGAAAGATTTATTATTAATTACTAAAACATGTCCTTAGTTTTAAAACGTCCTTGGGAAGTGGGGAAAACTTGGTTTATGATCAGGCTCTCTTAAAATCAAGTGGACAGTCACAGGTTACCCTGCTCTGCGAGGAAACTCGCTTTCAAAGCCTCCCTGATGCATATCGCTTCCCGCTGGGATATTCTCTCAGCACGGGTGTCTGGCTGATCGTAAACAGCAGCCAGGCGATTTGCCTCAACCTCCCAAGCGGCCAAAAAGGTCTCGCCCTTGCTCTCACAGAGATTGTGGAGCACACAGCAAGCAGCAATAACTAGGGGATATTCTTTCGCTGATGTCCGAGCGAGTCAGTAAGGTCCGCCATCTCCCTTGAGACGTCCGAAGCACACTCCACCACCATTCTGCACTTGCTCAGCCGGTAGTTGAAGAGTTCCTTTTCAGTGTCCAAGGCGCCTGTATAGGGCTTCATGAGCCAGGGCATTAGCGGGTAGGCCGGGTCCCCGAGGATCACTGTAGGCATCTGCACATCCCCAACCGTTATTTTGTGGTCCGGGAAGAAAGTGCCTGCCTGGAGGCGTCTAAACAGACCAGAGTTCCTGAACACACGCGCGTCATGAACCTTGCCCGCCCACCCGACGTTGATGTTGGTAAAACGTCCCCTATGGTCCACCACAGCTTGCAGCACCATTGAAAAGTAGCCCTTTCGGTTAATGTACTCGCTGGCCTGGTGGGCTGGTGCCAGGATAGGGATGTGAGTCCCATCTATAGCCCCACCGCAGTTTGGGAATCCCATCGGCGAAGCCATCTATGATGGCCTGGACATTTCCGACAGTCACTACCTTTGAGAGCAGTTGCTCAACGATTGCGTGGGCTACTTGAATGACAGCAATCCCCACGGTAGATTTGCCCACGCCAAAGTGGTTCGCTACTGACCGGTAGCTGTCTGGCGTGGCAAGTTTCCAGAGGGCTATGGCCACTCGCTTCTGCACAGTCAGGGCTGCTCGCATCCTTGTGTCCTGGCGCTTCAGGGCAGGGGACAGCAAGTCACACAGTTCAAGGAAAGTGTCCTTACGCATCCTGAAGTTTCGCAGCCACTCTGTGTCATCCCAGACCTGCAGCACTATGCGGTCCCACCAGTCTGTGCTTGTTTCCCGGGCCCAGAATCGCCGTTCCACACCATGAACTTGACCCATTGCCACCATGATCTCCACTGCCCGGCGTACCCTGCTTTGTGAGAGGTCTGCGCCACTCTCCTCACCGTGCTGCCGGAGCCTCCTCGCCCGGTTTCTCAGCATCTGACTGTGGAAGAGGTGGACGATAACGTGCGAGGAGTTGACAACGGCCATAAGTGCAGCGATGATCGCAGCGGGCTCCATGCTCGCAGTGCTGTGGCGTCCGCGCTGTAACCGACCAGAGAAGGGCGCGAACAGATTTCCCGCCGGCGCTTTCAAGGAAGAGAGGGAGGGCGGGATTGACGGTTCAATGACGACACATTTTTCCCCCCAGCATGCATTGGGGTGAAATCCCACAATTCCAATGGGCAGCGGGGAGTGCAGGAACTGTGGGATAGCTTCCCACAGTGCACCGCTTCCAAAGTCGAAGCTGGCCCCGTGAATGTGGACTCAGAAGTTCGAATTTGTGTATTTAGTATGGATACACAAATTCGACTTATTAAGGTCGAATCCACAAATTCGACTTAAGTAGATTCGAAATAGTCCTGTAGTGTAGACAAGCCCTTGGACATAGTCTGTGGACACGTCCGCAGGCCACAGGTTGAAAACCACCGTCTCTGATGGAGGGGGATAGGCTGTGTAATGCTGACACCTAGTGGAACATGACCAGTAAGTTATAAGGTAGCCTCCACTTTCAATTTTAAACAAAAAAGTTTCAGTCCTCCTCTCTGCTGAGAAAACCCTCTGAACATGACCGGAGTGTAACCGATGCAGTGATGTTTGCTTGAGTCAGATTCAAATGTGTGTGGGGGGGGGCTTCCTTTTCCCTTCCCCTTCCCATCCCCCATTTACCAGCCTGGAGTATAAAGTCTATAAAACCCGGTGACGACACTTCATTGTCAACATTGTGCTTTGCCTACCCTAAGTGTGCAAAAATAACAAATCAGGTCTGGGAAAAATAATAATCTCAACTTTTGGGTCCATTTTAAAATGTGCTTTCTGGTGTTTGAGTCTTTAGATTTCATGTTTTCCAGCTTTGGGCTAGAAACCTTTTTTAACACTACGAAAGCTGAGAGTCTCATGCGGCAGGGAATGGCAGCCATCCTGAAAAAGGTCGGCTTGTGGCTTTCCATCAGTGTTGGGAAATAACCGCCATTTTGAATCATGGCAAATTTCTGCAAATTTGATTAAGAAAATCAGAGGAGAACCATTTAAAAACACCAACAGCCCTAAAATTGTGCCATTCCTGACCAAATCATGAGAGTTGGCAGCTCAGGGAGTTTCCTGTAAGGATTTGTGGGCCAGATTCAAGGGTGAGTCTAAGCAGACATGGAAGGAGCAGGGCTAGCTTACACTTCCTTCCTCACCTCACATTCTGCATGAGCTGAAGTCGGCACTCATAATCCCTATGCAGAGCACATTGCAGGCATCTAGTCAGGCCGTGACAAGTGCTGGGTAAGTGGTGAGGTCTGCTTTGGAGAACATTGCACTGTCAGCTTATGGGGAGAATGGAAGGTACTCCTGGCCCATATGGCACCTGGGCAGATAAAGGTTACAAGCCTCCTTGGATAAGGCCTCTGGCAGCTGCTAACTGTGCTGTTAATGACACGGTGGGTGAAAAGAGAGGTCAGTGCATCAGTGTCTTTGTTCTGTTCTTAGATCACTGGACAAAGGAGGCATCAGCTGCTATCATGAATCCCAGATCCTGGATACCTTTGCTCATGCTTGGATTCATACATTGGTCTCTTTCAGGTATGAAGTGAACATGTGAATTCCCCAGACTCCTCAAATGCCTTCTTGGTGTTGTGCCAGGGTTCTCCGGGTGGTGCTGTTACACAAGTACGGTAGACTCTCAGATGGAAGATCGATCTAAGTTATGCAACTTCCTGAAGTCTACATACTTAGATCTACTTGCAGTGGTGTCATTATTCTCATTATTTTAAATTGTCCCCTTGCGCTTCCCGTTTCGGTGGACTACCGGAGTCGACGGGAGAGCGATCGGCAGTCGATTTATTGCATTTATACTAGATGTGATTAAATCAGCCCATAATGTAGACCTGCCCAGAGTTACGAACACAAGAGTTACAAACTGACCAGTCAACCACACACCTCGTTTGGAACTAGAAGTGCACAATCAGGCAGCAGCAGAGACCAAAAACCCCATAAAACCAAATATAGTACAGTGCTGTATTACATGTAAACTACTAAAAAAAAAAAGGGAAAGCAGGATTTTTCTTCTGCATAGTAAAGTTTCAAAGCTGTGTTAAATCAGTGTTCAGTTTCACATTTTTGAAAGACCAACCAGCATGTTTCATTCAGAGTTACGAGCATTTCATAGTTATGAATAACCTCCCTTCCTGAGGGGTTCATAACTCTGAGGTTCTATTGTATCAGCCACCCATTTAGACCTCAAGCCCTTTACGTCTCTCCCTGTGTGTCTGTGCAGCACCCGGCACAATGGGGCCCCAATCGCAGCTGGGGCAGGGACTGTCTCTCGCTGTGTGTCTGCGCAGCACCCGGCACAATGGGGCCCCAATCGCAGCTGGGGCAGGGACTGTCTCTCCCTGTGTCTGTGCAGCACCTGGCACAACGGGGCCCCGATCGCAGCTGGGGCAGGGACTGTCTCTCCCTGTGTCTGTGCAGCACCTGGCACAACGGGGCCCTGATCTCAGCTGGGACCTCTAGTTGTTCTAATAAGAAGAGATGCTGCCATCCTAGAATTATCCCAAAGCGCTTCAGACTTCGAGGCAATGTAATTTGCAGGTGGAGCTGCTGGAGCAGGGGAAATGAGGCCGTGAACACCACTGGTCTCTTTGACGGAGGGGTGGGGAACCTGCAGGGAGCCCTTGGATAGAAATGCTCAGGAGTGAGAATTCCTGCAGGTTCTGAGAGCTTCCTGGAGAGCCCTGGAAATGGAATAAATAGCCCTGATGCCACAGAACAGCTACAGGGGGAGGTCAGGGCCGCCCAGAGGGGGGGTAAGAGGGGCAATTTGCCCCAGGCCCCGAGCCCCACAGGGGCCCCCACCAGAGTTTTTCGGGGCCCCTGGAGCAGGGTCCCTCACTCCCTCCGGGGGGCCTGGAAAACTCTTGCGAGGCCGGGCGCAGGAGCTTCTTCTGCTCCTGGTCTTCGCCCAGTGCGGAAGGACCCCCCCCGCTGGCGAACTGCCGCCGAAGACAGAGCGGGACCTGCCGCCGAAGTTCAGCTCGGTCTTCGGCGGTAATTCGGCGGCGGGGGGCCCTTCCGTTCCGGGACCCGCCGCCGAAGTGCCCTGAAGACCCGCGGCGGGGGCCCCCCTCCGCCGAATTACCGCCGAAGATCGGGCTGCGCTGCGGCGGCAGGTCCCGCTTCGGCGGGAATTCGGCGGCGGGGGCCCGCCGCTGGTCGGGCACTTCGCGCGGGTCCCAGAACGGAAGGGCCCCCCGCCGCCGAAGACCCCGGGCCCCAGAATCCTCTGGGCGGCCCTGGGGGAGGTACAGGGTGCAGTGCTCTACGGTCATCTAGTGGCACTCCCCAGCACTGCAGATGCTCGTTCGCTACTCCCTGCTCTTCACACATCTTGCTTCAAATGCTTCCCTCAATTTCACGCTAATCTTGATTTTTATTTTCCCCTCTAATTCCTGAAGATTCCCCTGAAAGAACTAAGATTGTAGGTGAAGGAATGTCTGTAAATATCCCCTTTAACACCGCTGAGCGGTGTGTTCAACTGAGTAGAAGAGCAAACTCGAACCACACCTGGATGAAATGCCTGGTTTGCTTGGAAAATGGACCTTTATGCCCTGAATTCAGAAACAGATGCAGCATATACCTACATGGCTTAATTCTGCACAATGTGAGCAAAGCTGACGCAGGGATTTACAGCATTACACCTCACCTGAATGGAAACAGTGTCGCAACAAACATCGTGCATCTGGTGGTGCTGGGTAGGTCACATGCACAGTCACTTGAAGGTGCTTCTGCCTATAACAGGGCCCAGGGTCATGGTCTCTCCAGACCTAGGGCAAAATGTCCTGCAGTGTCCTGGAGGCTTTCCCAGCTGCGACTGTAGGGGAAAGCCTTCAATTGGTGAGGGTCCCAAAGGATGGACTCGATATCTGGGGGAACCATGTGTCCCTACCAGCAAGACGCCACCCACTAGAGCCAACAGATTGAAATGCCGCTCAGGGTGGGCTCTGTAGATGTTCCAAATAGGATCACGTTAACTCATCTGGGCTCTCTGGGTCCGGCCCCCTCTCCATGGGGTTAGATCAGGGGTGGGCAAACTTTTTGGCCTGAGGGCCACATCAGGGTTCCAAAACTGTATGGAGGGCTGGGTAGGGAAGGCTCTGCCTCCCCAAACTGCCTGGCCCCTGCCCCCTCCCACTTCCCACCCCCTGACTGCCCTCCTCAGAACCCTGACCCATCCAACCCCCTTGCTCCTTGTCCCCTGACTGCCCCCTCCTGGGACCCCCCCACCCCAACTGCCCCCCAGGACCCTCCCCCATCCAATTCTCCCTGTTCCCTGTCCCCTGACTGCCCCGATCCCTGTACACACCATTGTGCCCAGACAGGCCCCACCCCGGGACACCCACACCTCCCCACCACCCACGTTCCCCATCCCCTGACTGCCCCCCCGAACCTCCACCCCATCCAACCACCCCCCTTCCCCTTATCCAACCTCCCCGCTCCCTGCCCCCTTACCATGCCGCTCAGAGCACCAGGACTGGCAGCCACCCAGTCGGAGCCAGCCACGGCGCCACGCAGTCTAAAGCACTGGGGCAGGCCGGCAGCTCTTGCAGCCCCGCTGCCCAGAGTGCTGGCAGCCCAGTGAGCTGAGGCTGCGGGGGAGGGGGCTCAGCAGGGGAGGGGCCGGGGGTAGCCTCCCAGGCCGGCAGCTCAAGGGCTGGGCAGACGGTCCCACAAGCTGTAGTTTGCCCACCTCTGGGTTAGATACACTCATGGGCTCTGCTGAGCTTGTTGAGTTCAGGTCCCTCCAGTTGTTTAGCTCTACAGGTCGGACTGGGGGCAGTGGGAGGAGAGGGGGGAAAAGGTTGGTATTTCCCAAGCACCAAGATGAAACTGTTCTCACTCTGCAGCTCTGTGATCCTCCCGCTCCTTTCTTTTGTGCTTTGATCAGCAGTGAAATAGTTAATGCTAATACTTAAATAATTGGCACCAGACTTCAGAGTTAATGCCCCATTGAGAAGCATGAGGCAGCTCCCACCTCTCAGAGTGATTGGCTCAGGCTCTTTGCAGACTCAAGCGGATGTGTGTGTTACACTCAGGACATGTTTTCAAAGGTCCCCTCCACCACCACCTTAAATACTAGTAACATTTTTTCCAGTGGAAGGTGGGATTCTGGAGAACAAGATTGCAGCCTAAAAAACAAAAGCCTGGTTTCAGATATCGCCCAGGTTGACATCTGCCTACAGGAAGCGGATAGGGAAGTGGATTCTGTCTTTTACCCCTGGAGGAATTCTGTGCCAAAAGATTAAAAATTCTGTGCACAATATTTTAAAATTGTGCAAATTTTATTTGTCAAAACAATAGATTCATGTCAGTTTCAGTTATTTTGGTAACTTGTTTCAAAAGATCTGCCAGCAAGTATGTCTGTAACAATACATACGCGCACAAAAATTCCCCCAAGAATAGGGTGTTAAAAAAACCTTACAACAACCCAGTTCCTGTTTCTCTGTCCCCTCTCCACAGAACCCAGCTGCAGTGTACCCCTAGCAGAGACACCAACCCTCCTACTGCCCAGAGTCCAGCTATGGGGCACCCCCCCCAGACACCCACACCTACCCCCCCCCCACAGGGCACCTCCCATTCCAGACATTCATATGCACACTCCTACCCGCCCAGAGCCCAGCTGTGGGACCCCCAGCCCAGACACTTGCACCCCCAGAACCCAGGGATCCAGAGGAAGAGACAGCCTGGTAATGGGTCTGGGCTTCTATGGAGTTTCCTGCATGCCGCCTCCTTCCTTCAGGGCATGCTGGGAACCCTCCAGCTCCCTCTGTCTTCTCCCAACAGTGTCTTCTATTTGCGAGCTGGGCTTTGCTGGGTCCAGCACCCACTAGTTGTAGCCAGCAGCTCTGCAGCCCATTTCTGTAGGGAGAAGAGAAAATTCTGCGCAGAACATTAATTTCTGCACAAATTCAGCAGTGGCACAGAATTCCCCCAGGAGCCCTACATGGAGCAATTTGAGATGTGGTGATAGGGAGGCTGGAAGCATGCAGATTTCACACCAAGGCAAACCCCTCTTTGCCAAGATTTGTTACCATGATACTCAGGAACACTCTGCTACATTCCCATCTCTCGGGATGGCGCCCAAGGAATCCCCTCTCCGTGTCTCGTTCCAGATCGCCAGCCATCTTCCACTCAGGGACCACCTGATTCTCCTATATCTGGGACCACCCGCCCTGAGGGTACAGCCTCTGTGCCGACAGGTGAGGGGATCTCTGCTCACTGAGAGTCTGGGGAATTCCAGTCGCTCTGGGTATGAAAGCCTGGGGGCACCCAGGCTGGCTGGGCCAGTGACCTGAGCAGGAGGCTGGGGATAACGTTTGGTGTCTGCAGGAGAGAGCCAGGTGGGTTGGTTCGGCAGGGGGCATCACCCCCATCCTGGGCTAAAGGCAGGGAGCTCTCTCAGGGATTTTCAAGCAGGGGTAGCAGCAACGGGGCTTTCCCGTGCCTGCCCCAGCAGCTGGGGTGTCTCTGCTCAAGTGGTGGGGCTGGCCCCACTGTGCTCTTCATTTCCTGCTGCACACAGAGACACCCACTCGCTGGGGGCCACTGGATCCGTGGGGCTGGGAGTTAATACCCCAGTGAGAAGCATGGGGCAGATTCCTCCCTGTGACACACCCAGGTACAATCTAGACTAATGAGCAGTTGGGCCACCATTGCCCTGCAACCTTGAGTGCCTTACGAGGCCTTGCTGAAGGAGCTCCCAGCTGCCCTGCTCACAAACAGCCACCAGTGGGCAAGCCACATAGTGTGGGGGTGTGTGTAACTGCAGCCTGTCAGCCACACTTGGGTTACACTCGCTTTCATCAGCCTTGGGGATGCTGTGTGGTGATGCAACCCCCCCCAGTCCTAGATTTCCCGCCCCCCCCCCCAGAAATGTATGTCCTGTACTTCCCAGCAAGTTTATATAAAGTCCATTAGATCCTTAGTAGAAATAATATACATACAACTTGCCACCCCCAATGGCATTTCCCAGACCCTTCAATTTCACCACACTGGATTAGATAAAACAAGTTTAACGAACTACAAAGAGATTTTTAAGCAAGTACAAATCATGAGGTATGAAAGTCAGAAATGGTTACATGAAAAAAGGATAAAAACACAACTGGTGCCTAACTTAAATTGTGTTAAATTCAAAGCCAAGTTTTCTCATCACGTGCCGTCAGCAGTCTGACTGACCAAATGTCTTGGGTCAGGACCCCTTTGCCCAGAATCCAAGGAATGCTTCCTTTATTGTTTCAGGTGCCATGAATGTGCTGAGCAGCGAGAGAGATAGGGGTGCCTTGGGGTGATTGTCCCTCCTTTTTATATTTTCAGTCCCCCTCTTGAAAAACATTTCCAGCTGGGTACCAGGGACAAAAAGTCTAGGGGAAGGATGTTCCTTGCTTCTTTTTGTCCCTTCCTCCTTGATGACTCTATTTACAGTGTAAATGAAAATCAAGCAGAACACACATTCTTTTGCTTAAGCCAGACCTGTTTGCCCATCTCAGTTTGGAACAGGTGTTAACACCAGCAGGTGGTGGAGAAATCTTAAAACTTCACATCACAATGTTGCCACACATTTTACCAGGAAAATGACAACAGGCAGATTATGAGTTTTCAAATGATACCTGCCAAGGCATACTTTGTACAAAGATTATTACAATAGTGTGTAGGGTGTGGACACGGGTACATTCTGTCCATGTGTCACCACCTCAGCACAGACAGTGATTGTTTCAGGCTCTCTACGGACTCAGGCTCTTGCTGAGATGCCACAAAGCAAGAAAGAGTTGCTGATGAGGATAACAACAAGAAAGAAAATTAAGACCCAGAAAAGAAACAAATTGAGGAAAAGAGGCAAAGTCCAGAGACAAAACTGGACAGAGAACAGGAGGGATGGTGGTGGCTTGGCATGGTCTGGGACATGGAGAAAACTGGGTGGGTGTTTCTCTGTTGATCCATAGCAATGGGAGCTGCTGCTGGCCTAATGCTCGTCTCACTCTGTTTGATTGCAGGGCTCATGGACTTTCAACTGGCATTGGTGATAGTGGTGGGGATAGTGATAGCGATAGTGGTGGTGATAGTGTTGAAGAAATCTGTGCAGTCCCAGTGCTGCAGAAGAAGGCAAAGCTCTGAGCTTCCAGCAAGCAACAACACAGAGCTCCAGCCTCTTCCCGGCCAGACAAACGAACATCAAGTAGATCAGGCCATGCAGGAGCAAGGACCTATTGGTGAAGGGCAGGGCCCAGGAGGACAAAGTGTCTGAAGAGGTGAGCGACCCTTCTCTCCTCCAGAGGCAGGTACCAATTGCTCTGCCAAGACCCCAGGATTCTGCCATGTCCCTGCAGCAGCTCCTCTGACTCTGAGCAATCAGGAGGGTGATCTAATGGGTAAAGCATTGGTCTGGGACTCCCTGAGTGACCCTGGGCCAGGCACTGCATCTACCCTGTGACTGTGAAATAAGGGTGACCCTACCTGTGGGTGAGGTGCTCAGACACTGCAGTGATAAGGGCCACATCAGTGGCTATGCAGAGAGAAGGTTCCCAGAGATCGGAATCAGGCACTGGCCCCATTGGCTGTAGTGGGGTCTTTCTGGCTCTATGCTAGTGTGAGAGCAGAATCTGGTTTGTGGTCAGTGTTTGTCTTGGAGCATTAAACCACTGTAGTGTTGCTCACCAGTCGTGAGCATAATAGGAATAATCATCTTTGTACTGTAACTCCTTTACAGTAAATCAAGCAACAAACTTTTTCTTGTGGATAAGAAAGCAGTATGCTACCAAGCACATGTAAAACAGTCTTCAACACAGGTCTAAGTGTCTACCTCAGGCCTCAGCCTTTCCTGGCTGGAACGGGACTGCACGCCATAGCTGACCAAAACTTGGAGGTGACAGCTCGTGCTTCAGTTTCCCGATCTGTAAAATGCTGACCTCCTCTGTGAAATGTTTGAGATCAACTGAGAAAAAATGCTGTATAAGAGCCAGACATTTCTTGTTATTCAGTATTAACAAATCTAAAAACTATTGTTCTTCAGAACACATTTTTTAAGACCTATGGATTTTATACAATTGAATAATTTTTTTTAAAATCCAGAAACCTATTTTCCAACAGTATCCATAGAACTACTGAAATGAGTTTCTATCCGGGACAGTATTTTGTTAAATTAATGTCTGGTCTGCCATTTATGCTATGCAATTTTTAAAAAAAAAGCCATGACACTGTTTTGATGTGACAAATGGATGTATTCTAGGTGCTACATTTAATATATTTTGTCCATAAGTTATTGCACTTTAATATGTTCATTCCCTCTTTTCTAACTGTATTACTTTTAATTCCTACTTTTCTACAATTTTAATAAACCATTTATTACATTTTTCTATTGCATTTAAACAAATGTTTGTTTCCCTGACTCTTACGCTAACAGCCAAACATATATATTTGCAATATGAACAGGGCCGGCTCTGGCTTTTTTGCCGCCCCAAGCAAAAAAAAACCCAAAAACCGTCCGGAGCAGCAAAGCAGGGGAAAAAAACAAAACAAAAAAACCCTACAGGGCGGCCGGAGTCAGGGTGCAGGGGGACTCCCTGTGCTGCAGCGTGCGCACCCGGTCTAGTGGGAGGGAGAAGGAGGGAGCGGGGGGGGGGGAGGAGAAAGAAGAGGGGTGGCCAGTGCTTCAGCGGGGCACTCGCCCTGCTTCCCTGACTGCTGTGCTGCCTGCCGGAAGGGCTCAGCGCTGCTCCGGTCAGCGGGGAGGGAAGGATGCGGGCTGCCCTGCTGAGTTTGCTGCAGGGCGCTCCCCTCCTCCGCCCCCTACAGGGTGGCTAGATCGGGGAACCAAAATAAACCTGCCATGCTGCCCTAGGTTTGGGTGGAATGACACCCCCTAGAATATGCCGCCCCAAGCACGAGCTTGCTTGGCTGGTGCCTGGAGCCGGCCCTGAATATGAAGAATGAACTTCAAAATAAAATGTTTTACAATGTGTCAGTTCTTTTCTCCATGACAAAAGAAATATTGATAAAATCATGTCTACCTGAAAATGAATTAGAGCTGTTTGAAAAATAGAAAACTTCTTTGTGAAAAATGTTGAAGTTGGCTGTGTTTCAAAATGGACCCATTTTTTTAAAAAAAAAATAAACTACTGACCAGATATCAGGTTTTTGGTACATGGAATTCACATAAGCGCTTTACAGCGCTCAGACTTGCTGAACTCGAGGGTGTGTGATTTTTCACACCCATGAGCGAGCAAGTTACCACGCTTTAATTTGCCCGTGTAGACAAGGCCTTAGACTGATATGCCAGTGTAACTATAACTCCCTTATTCCAGAATAAGAGTGTCCACACAGGAGTTATGTCAGTAAATTGGTTTAAACTCACACCTTAGCTTATACCAGGGGAACGTTCCTGTGCAAAGAAGTTTTAATTCAACTGTTTTCACACCTGTAAAAGGCACATTGACATGTCTACACAGGGCTACTAGCATGTGCTAGTTAGTGAACATCACACTTTATATCCTAGTCAACACAAGGCCTTAGCGTAGTGTTTTCAAAAGCACTTGGCATTGGCCTCCTATTAAACTACTGCGAGGAAACAGTATTTCTTGAAGGGAGATGTGGAACTCACTTGTGTGTGAACCAGCCAGGTAGATTATTAAGCAGGGCCTGGCTGGGTTTATAACTGTGGGTGCTATTTATAGTTGTGATCAAGCCAAACTAAGGAGGCAGTCAGTGTTTATGCTGGAAACTATTCACCCCTGAGTGGGTCAGCAGGGAATCACTCCCTTTCTTACAGTATTGTCTCACTGCAGCATCCCCCATCAAACACTGTGAGGAAGGGAGCCAGGAAGAAGAGGTTTCTTCCTGACTGAAGGCTCATGCAAAGTCCTGGTGCCTCACCGTGTGCTGGTGACTGGATACAAACTGGGGAAGAGAAAAACAATCCTCAAACAGGGCAGGGGTGAAAGGCCGGGTGGTCAAAAATTGTACATCAAAACGGCCTTTCAACTGACAATTGGGGGTTTCAACTTTATTTATTTTCAAAAAGTGGTGGCTTTGTGTGAAAATTTTCATTTCTTTTAGTAAAAAAAGTGAAAGTCCATAAAAACCACTGTTCTGATTTGGAAATGCTGCTGCCACAGGCCTCCTGGGAGTTGTTTAGTCATGTCAAGTCCCCTTTCTCCTCTAGGGGCTGACGTCCCCAGCTGGACTACATCTCCCATAATGCACCATGGCTGAGGCCTAGAATCATAGAATATCAGGGTTGGAAGGGACCTCAGGAGGTATCTAGTCCAAGCCCCTGGGTTTAGCAGGCCAATGCTCAAACCATTGAGCTATCCCTCCCCCTCAATAATGCATTGCCTCCACTCACTGAGGGGGTGTGGAGATGGTGGGGCATCATAGGAGAGGGACTGATGGTACATGTGCACCCCACACTCTTCTATGGGAGCAACAGGGGAGATGTGTCCCAGCAAGGGGCCATGGCCTAGCACCCCCCCCCAACCCACACACCCCACCTCGAGCAGGTCCTATTCCTGCTAATAGGGCAGGAGTGATATGCACCCCTCCCCCCGCACCGTTCATGGGAATGATGGGATGGGGCAATTGCTGCCACCTTCCTCCAGCCCATTCCCATCCAGTCAGCTGCAGCAATATCAGGCCCCAGCCTATCACAGTTCATGCAGAATGACATGTCCCATCCACTACATAGACAAAGCCTTGGTCACTGTGATGTTCTCCAGCACTCACCACCCCTACGCCCCAGTGATGTCCCACATTCTAGCCTGTCCCACAGAGTGACAAAAGCTGCCCCAGGGATCACTCACCTCTGCTACTATCAGCCCCAGGAGGCAGAGAACCAGGCCACTGAAGCCCAGCCGGACGGAGTTGCCAACACTGAGTCCTCCCCACGCTGCTCCTGCTGCAATTGAGGCCATTGGGAGCATCAGCAATGAAAAGGCGAGAGAGGTTCTAGCACAGGTGGGAGCAGAAGTCCTGGCTCCCAGCCCCAACCCACTAGACCAAGCTCCCTCATGCCCAAGCTGGAATGGAACCCAGGTGTCCTGACTTGGAGCTCCCCTGTTCTAACCACTAGACCCCACTCCCCTCCCAGAGCTGGGGAAAGAACCCAGGAGTCCTGGCTCCCACTAGATCCCATCCCCCCTTCCAGACCTAGCAAATAGAACCCAGCATCCTGACTCCCAGTTGAGAGCCCTTCTCATACATCCATTCCCCATCCCGCAGTCTAAATGCCCTCCTCCCCCCATGTGTTACCGTCTGTCACCGTCAGGTTCACGTCTGCAGAGGTCTCTCCGTTGGGGCCCTTCACTGTTACCCGGTAGGTGCCAGTGTCCTCACTCCGCAGGCCCTGCAGCACCAGGAGCCGTTCTGCGGGTCACGTCTGCCCGCTGCTTGTACTCGCGCCACGTCAAGCATGAGCTGGCAGGGGGACTCCCACCATCGGTGGGCAGCCCCCTGGCACCGATCCACTACGAACACCAGAATGGGACGGTTCCGTGAGGCAAAGTCCCACGAGATGTAGAAGTATTCCCAGGCCGGGTCCAGGGAGCGGATGGAGATGGGCAGCAGGGCTGTGGCATTGCGGCTGGCATGGACCTGGGCCACATGGGGGACTATGGAGAGTTTGGATGAGGCACCTGAGTGGGGGAGAAAAAACAGGGAAGGATCCCAGAGTTACAGGGGATTTAAGGCTGGATCAGCAGCCCTGGGAGAGCATGGGGTGTCACACACTGACACAAGGATCAAATCAGCCTGGGAGGCCTCTGTGTGTCCCCAGGGCACCTGTAACAGACGCCGTCTTGGCTGACACCAGGGATTGCACCGGAGCCCTCCTGTGCTAAAGAGCCTGGCTCAGGAGGTTGGACTGAAGCAGACTCATAGCATCTGTGGATGAGATGTGGAATGGGGGGATGACACATAACCCCGACCCAATGGGTTACATCAGTTCCCTGGAGAGGTGAGATTCCTCCCTCCCTCCCTCCCCCCTTATCCAATGGGCCTCAGCATGCCCTTGAGGCAGCACTGGTGAGGCCACACCTGGAGTACTGTGTCCAGTTTTGGGCCCCCCACTACAGAAAGGATGTGGACAAATTGGGGAGAGTCCAGCAGAGGGCGACAAAAATGATTAGGGGGCTGGGGCACCTGATTTATGAGGAGAGGCTGAGGGAACTGGGATTGTTTAGCCTGCAGAAGAGAAGAATGAGGGGGGATTTGATAGCTGCCTTCAACTACCTGAAGGGGGTTCCAAAGAGGATGGATCTAGACTGTTCTCAGCAGTGGCAGATGACAGAACAAGGAGCAATGGTCTCAAGTTGCAGTGGGGGAGGTCTAGGTTGGATATTAGGAAACACTATTTCACTAGGAGGACGGTGAAGCACTGGAATCGGTTACCTAGGGAGGTGCTGGAATCTCCTTCCTTAGAGGTTTTTAAGGTCAGGCTTGACAAAGCCTGGCTGGGATGATTAAGTTGGGGATTGGTCCTGCTTTAAGTAGGGGGTTGGTCCTGCTTTAAGTAGGGGATTGCACTTGATGCCTTCCTGAGGTCTCTTCCAACCCTAATCTTCTGTGATTCTATGAGAGACCAGCCATATGTACGTTGCCAACTTTCTGACTGCAGAAAATGGAACACCCTTGCCCGCCACTGCACCCTTGCCCTGCCCCTTCCCTTAGGCCCCACATCCTGCTCACTCCATTCCCCCCTCCCTTCGTTGCTCGCTCTCCCCACCCTCACTCATTTTCACCAGGCTGAGGCAGGGGGGTTGGTGGCTGGTGGGGGAGTGAGGGCTCCAGCTGGGGCTGTGGGGTGGGGCTGGGGATGAGGGATTTGGGGTGCGGGACGGGGCTCAGGACTAAGGCAGGGGTTTGGCATGTGGGGGGGGGTGAGGGGTCCAGCTGGGTGGTGTGGGCCCTGGGGTGGGGCTGGGGATGAGGCGTTGGGGTGAAGGAGGGGGCTCTGCACTGGGGCCAAGGGGTTTGGAGTGTAGGAGGGGGCATAGGGCCTGGGCATTGTGGTGTGGGAGGAGGGAGGGGTGCTGGCTCTGGGAGGGAGTTTGGGTGCAGGAGGGTCTCAGGGCTGGGGCAGGGGGTTGAGGTGCAGGGAGAGGCGTAGGCAGTGCTTACTTCAGGTGGCTCCTAGGCAGTTCCCAGCTAATGGGAGCTGTGGAGCTGGCGCTGGGGGCAGGGCCCTGGTCCCTGCGCTTACGAGCTGGACATGCCAGCCGCTTCCGGGAACTGCCGACCAGACTTTTAACAGCGGTGCTGACTGGAGCCTGCTCCAAGGCCCCTTTTCGACCAGCCGTTCTGGTTGAAAACTGGACATCTGGGATCTGGCAACCCTAGTCCTATGGCTGAGAAGGGAACCCCCTCCATGTCCCACACAGGCCTCTAGGCTGCCAAGGAGGGGGCTGTAGTGAGATATTCTGGCCCTTCAAGGACAGTCTTACAGATTTTGGCAAGGCATTCTGGGAGTTGTAGTAACCAGAGGAACTATGAGGCTGAGAGCAAAGCCTTCTGGGAAGTCAGGGGGCGGGATATAGAGAATAAAAGAAGCAGCCCACTGTGGGCAGCATCATTCATTGAGCTGCTGCATGGAGAAGAGCAGGGTCCTGGGGAGAGGCCTTTGGAAGCAGGAGGCCTATGGGATGGTTGGCCCAGTGAGCAAGGCCAGGGAGTAGCTTTGCAGAAGAAAATCAAGCAGGGCTGTTTGAGAGTGGAGCAGGCTGCATGTGAGCTGAGGGGCAGAGCCTAAGGCAAAGGGATGACATGTTACCCTTCATGTCTCTAGCTAGTTTGATCTCATTTTGTGCTTTGGCCTTTCTAATGTTGCCCTTACAGACTTGTGTCATTTGTTGATATTCGTCCTTTGTCATTTGACCTAGTTTCCACTTTTTGTAGGACTCTTTCTTGCTTTTTAGCTAATTGAAGATCTCCTGGTTAAGCCAGAGTGGTCTCTTGTCATGCTTCCTATCTTTCCTATGCAGTAGTATAGTTTGCTCTTGCGCCCTTAATAATGTCTCTTTGAAAAACTGCCAACTGTCTTCAGTTGGTTTTCCCCTGAGACTCGCTTCCCATGGGATCTTACCTACCAACTCCCTGAGTTTGCTAAAGTCTGGCTTGTTGAAATCCATCATCTTTATTTTGCCATTTTCCCTCCTACCATTCCTTAGAATCATGAACTCGACCGTTTCATGATCCCTTTCACCCAAGCTGTCTTCCACTTTCAAATTCTCAACCAGTTCCTCCCTGTTTGTCAAAATCAAATCTAGAACAGCCTCTCCAATTGTCTCCAATACATTCCAAGAGCTTATCGGACAATCTGTGCCCTGCTGTGTTGTTTTCCTGACAGATGTCTGGGTAGTTGAAGTCCCCCATCACCACCAAGTCCTGTGCTTTGGATGATTTTGTTAGTTATTTAAAAAAAGCCTCATCTACCTCTTCTTCCTGTTTAGGTGGTCTGTAGCAGACCACATGACTAAGTGTTGCTAACTCCTAATACAGGAGCTAGTAAGGGGAGTATGTTATTACAGATATCACTTAGAGAGAGGTCATTTTCCTGACCACAACCACCTACTAACAGTACGTCTCACTACCATGATTTGGGGGATGGTTGAGTTCACACCTTTGCCGCTGCTGTTGTACTTTGGCTGAAGGTAGTTTTGTGCAAGGCTAGGTTCATGCCACGACATAGATTAAACAGATCATCCTGGCTGTGAAAACAAGATCACTTGATGTCTCATATTTGTAATGAAAGTCATTGGAATCCTGTAGAAAATTGCAAGAGAAGTGACAGAATGTCCCCACAATCACAGCACCTCCAGTTTCCCCAGTGGATCTGTTTGTTATGTGTGTAACAAGCAATTTAGATCTGGGGAGATGTGTGGGGGGGGGAGGGGGTCAAACCTCATGCTTCAGGGCATAAACTGGTCATAAACTGGTCCAATATGTGAGTCAGGAAGGAAACTCTTTGCCCCATGTAGAGCATTGCTCAACTGGCCTAGTGCGTTATGGATTGGCACTGACAATGGGATATTATACTAGATGGAATAGGGGACTACTACAGCAGGGGCTGGGGTACTGGACTACCTGGACCGTTCGTATTTTCATCTTGTCCCGGGGGTGAGGCTGGAGCACCGCGATTCTAGAACTGTAGAATGAGAGGTGGAACTGGAGATAAAGGGTCAGATTTCAGGACGGAGCAAATATGGTTCGACACCTGGGTCTCAGGAAGGCAAGATGCTGCTACCAGACAGGCACAGCCCTCAGCAAGTGAGCCTGGCCCCTGTGCATGTGCAGTAAAGATCTCTGTCCTACAACTCTGCCCGCTGCATTGCTTGGTGCTAAGGAAATCAGAACTGTGCCGATTTCCTGCCAGAACAAGACCGGAAGAAGAGCTCTGTGTGGCTCGAAAACTTGTCTCTCCCCTCAACAGAGGTTGGTCCAATAAAAGATATGGCCTCACCCACCTTGTCTCTAATACCCTGGGACCAACCCGGCTACAAAGACTCTGCAAACGATCTCCTGAGAGGCTAGTTCAGAGAAAAGCAGCAAAAACAATGGCTCCTAAACAGTCCTGCAATATAAACAATAATGAAGGGGGGGGGGCAGATACCTTGGAAGAGATTATGAGCTAAATCCATCTTGGATGGCTCAATGGGGATCCTGTATGACCATGGTCAAGTCACAGTTGGAGATCAGGAGTGACTCCATAAATGACATTTCCTAAATCAACTGTGTGGACTAGTTCTCTCTCTCTCTCTCTCTCTCTCTCTCTCTCTCTCTCACACACACACACACACACACACACACACAATCTGTTTTAAGATTTAGAAAAGGCTTTTAAGTCACACAAAGTGGGGTTTAGAGCTCTTTATGTGGGATCTGGTTTTGTTTGTTTTTTCTCCCCCAAAGAAAGAACCATTCATGTAAAACATCAAATAATTGGACAAAGCTTCATTTTCACTGGGAGTCTGACCCAAAGCAATCTCGGGAGAGTTACTCCAAGGCAGAAGTGACAGCTGGCTATTAGCTATCTAACCCCGACCGGCAGGCCATGGGAGCTGGGTGTCTAACGACTCTATAGGGCTTTACAAATCAAACCTTTCAGTTGCTGGATAACCACAGGCTACAGCACAAGTTGGGCCAGGTTCTCAGCTGCTGTGACCTGGTGTATCCCCCACTGACTCCCGTAGAGCATCTGAGTTACACCAGCCGGGGATCTGGCCCCATTGACGCCAGTGAAGCTGTGCAGATTCACACCAGCTGGAGACCTGGCCAGCAGTGAAAAACCACGTGCTGTGAGGAATGCCTGGTACAAAGCTACTGGGCCACGCTGGGACCTGGCAATCTGTCAGCAACATGGGAGTGCTGTGGCCCAGTTTTCTTTGCTAGCCACACCACCGACGGGTCAGTGTTGTGAGGGGAAATTAGATCCTGACTCTCTAAAGCCAGTTAGGTAGAAGGCAAAAAGAAGTAGGAAGGAAGGTGGAATATTTGGGGTGGGGGAAGAGACGGACACACTGGAATGGGGCTGCATAACCAGCACCTTGGGTGGAGGGGTCACAACAGGACTTACAGGTGCCTAAAGTGGCAGTGAGGCAGCTGGCATTCACAGAAAACTGTGACGGTTTATACTATTATGTTCACCCCTTTTACAAGATTATGATAAATTTTGTACAACGTATGCCTTGTGAGATAGCATTTGAAAAGTCATAATCTACTGAACATCATTATCCTGTTGAAATAAATATATAACAACACTATATGTGAAGTTATGAGATTCTACTGTACAATTATTATTGAAATATGCTGTAATTCTGGGTAACACCCACAAGCCAGTTGTTCAGAGACAAAGACACACTGGCTCCAGCTATCACTGCTTAAGCTGTCATTCTCCAGCAGTGGGGGAAGGTGTGAATAAGAAATGTACATTTCATCACAGGAACGGTTCAGCTTTCACGTCCACAAGAGAAACTGCTTGTTGCCTGCACCCCAGCTGGGGTAATTCTCAAAGAGGGGAGAGTGATATGAGAATGAGAGACAGTGGCCTCCACCTCACCTTTCTCTCCTTCCATCTCTGCTCACAGCAGCAACAATGCTCAAAAGACAAAAAAAAGCATAATTGAACTTAGGGAGCAGTGGTCCTATCTGGGAGGCTTTTCTGCTAGTACAGACTGCTGTAGTATATGGTGAGACAAAGCCTTTTGCTTTCAAGTTCACTTAACTTGGTAAGTTACGTGTTAGCTTGCGTTTTTATCTTTTATTTCTTTTGGAATGAAACCTGACTTTTACACATCAACCCTTGTAATTAGGGCTGACGAATAATCGCAGTTAACTCACGTGATTAACTCAAAAAATTAATCACATTTAATTGCAGTTTTAATCACACTGTTAAACAATAGAATATCAATTGAAATTTATTAAATATTTTGGATGTTTTTCTACATTTTTCAAATATATTTTATTTCAATTACAACACAGAATACAAAATGTACAGTGCTCACTTTATATTACAAATATTTGCACTGTAAAAATGATAAAAGATACAGTATTTTTCACTCATACAAGTACTGAAGTGTAATCTCTTTATCGTGAAAGCACAACTCACAAATGTAGATTTTTTTTGTTACATAACTGCACTCAAAAACAAAACAATGTAAAACTTCAGAGCCTACAAGTCCACTCAGTCCTACTTCTTGTTCAGCCAGTCACTAAGACAAACAAGTTTGTTTATGTTTACAGGAGATAATGCTGCCTGCTTAATATTTACAATGTCACCTGAAAGTGAGAACAGACATTTGCATGGTACTGTTGTTGCCAGCGTTGCAAGGTATTTACGTGCCAGATATGCTAAACATTTGTATGCCACTTCATGCTTCGGCCACCATTCTAGAGGACATGCTTCCATGCTGATGTTAAAAAATAATGTGTTAAAAATTCGTGACTGAACTCCTTGGGGGAGAATTATATGTCTCCTGCTCTGTTTTATCCACCTTCTGCCATGTATTTCATATTATAGCTGTCTCAGACAATGACCCAGCACATGTTGTTTGTTTTAAGAAGACTTTCACTGCAGATTTGACAAAATGCAAAGAAGGTACCAATGTGAGATTTCTAAAGATAGCTACAGCACTTGACCCAAGGTTTAAGAATCTGAAGTGCCTTTGAAAATCTGAGAGGATGGGGTCTGGAGCATGCTTTCAGAAGTCTTAAAAGAGGAACGCTCCAATGTGGAAACTACAGAACCCAAACCACCAAAAAAGAAAATCAACCTTCTGCTGGTAGCATCTGACTCAGATAGTGAAAATGAATATGCTTCCATCTGCACTGCTTTGGATCATTATTGAACCCGGCATCAGCATGGACGCATTTCCTCTGGAATTGTGGTTGAAGCATGACGGAACATATGACGCTTTAGCGCACCTGACACATAAATAACTTGCAATGCTGTCAACAACAGTGCCATGCAAACATCTGTTCTCACTTTCAGGTGACATTGTAATCAAAGTGGGCAGTATTGTCTCCTGAACATGTAAACAATCTTGTGTGTCTGAGTGATTGGCTGAACAAGAAATAGGACTGAGTGGACTTGTAGGCTCTAAAATTCACATTGTTTTATTTTTGAATGCAGTTTTTTTTGTGCATAAGTCTATATTTGTAAGTTCCATCTTCATGATAAAGAGATTGCACTACAGTACTTGTATTAGGTGAGGGGTCGGCAACCTACGGCACGCGTGCCACCTTTGGCACGCGAGCCGATGTTGCCTAGCAAGTGGCTGCCAGCCAGGGTCCCGGCTGCCAGGGCCGGCTCCAGACCCCAGCGCGCCAAGCGCGCGCGTGGGGCGGCATTTTCCCTGGAGGGCAGTAGGCGGATCCGGCGGACCTTCCACAGTCATGCCTGCGGGAGGTCCGCTGTTCTCAGGGCTCCGGTGCACCTCCCGCAGGCATGACTGCTTGGGGCGGCCAAATTCCTAGAGCCGCCCCTGCCGGCTGCCGGCCCTGGTCAGCATGCGCGGCCGGCTGAGTGAAGCGGGGCCGGTGGCTGGGACCCCAGACTGGAGGCAGGCGCGCCCCCTGGCTCCTCCCTCACCGCGCTCAGGTTCTGCGGCTCCCGGGAGCGTGAGCCTCTGGGTCACGGGGCCCTGAGCCTGATGCAGGAGGGGCGGTGGCAGCTCACACTCCCGGGAGCTGCAGAGCCGGAGTGCGGCAAGGGAGAAGCTGGGGGGTGCATGAGGCCCGCTGCCTGCATGTATCCGCTGCAGGAGCCGGCACCAGGCCGCAGCCTGAGGGGGCACCGGGCCGGAGCCTGGGCAGGCAGGCCCCCTGGCTCCCCACTCACCACGCTCAGGTTCTGCAGCTCCCAGAAGTGTGAACCTCCGCCGCTGCCCATCCCGCAGCTCCCTCGCTCACTGCCTCAGCACTCTGCGGGGAAGGGGCTGTGTGCACAGCAGCCCGGCACCATGTTTTGCGTCCCTGTGGAGCCAGCGTCTGACCGGCCTGGGCATGGTAGGGGAATCCCCGGGGGGGGGGCTGGGGGCTGGGGGCGGGTTGGATAGGTCAGGAGTTCTGGTGGGGGGTCTGTCTGGGGGCGGGGAGTGGTTGGATGGGGCGTGGGAGTCCCGGGGGTCTGTCTGGGGGCGGGGGTGTGGCTAAGGGTTGGGGCAGCCAGGGGACAGGTAGGGGGTAGTGTGACAGAGCGATTCTGGCGGGACCCAACTGAGAGTGCCAAATCAGGACCAATTGCTTAAACAGGGCAGTCACAGCCCTAGGCTGGGGTTTTTCCACCTCTAAGGTAAACCAAACCAGCCAGACAAAAAGGACTTTGGTCTCACCCCACTGGCTAACCACAAGTCACACAAGCAATTTCCTTAGACACTCCAGTCTCCCAGTATCACCACCAGTGCACTCGTCCTGGGGATGAATGGTTATGAAAACCAACACCCCAATAAAAGAAAAAGGTTCTCTCAATCCCAAAGGACCAAGCCCCAGCCCCAGGTCAATATACACATTAGATCTTACCCACAAATCACGCTGTTGCCAATCCTTTAGAATCTAAAATCTAAAGGTTTATGTACAAAGGGAAAAAGGTAGAGAAGAGAGGTAGAATTGGTTAAATGGAATCAATTACATACAGTAATGGCAAAGTTCTTAGTTCAGGCTTGCAGCAGTGCTGGAGTAAACTGCAGGTTCAATTTAAGTCTCTGGAATACATCCCCCGCTGGGATGGGTCAGTCAGTCCCTTGAGTAGAGCTTCAGTTTGTAGCAAAATCCCTCCAGAGGTCAGAAGCAGGATTGAAGACAAGATGGAGATGATGCATCAGCCTTATATAGACTTTTCCAGGTGTAAGAATCCCTTTGTCCTCACGGTGAAACTTACAGCCAAAATGGAGTTTGCAGTCACATGGACAAGTTTCTGCATACTTTGCTGAGTCACAAGGCGTGTCTGCCTTCTCTCCATGGGTCAATTGTGTAGCTGATGGCCCTTAATGGGTCATCAAGCCAGCTATGCAGGGCTGACATCAGCTTGTCTGGGACACTTCCCAGAGGCAGAGCATAATACCAAATAACAGACAGTACAGAGCCAATACTTATAACTTCAACTACAAAATGATACACAGACATACAGACAGCATAATCATAACCAGCAACCCAGAACCTGGTCTTAGACACCTTATATGACCCCCTTTACTTAGGATTTGGTGCCACCACAGGACCTTGGTTGCAACCCATGTTCTATATGGTTCCCATTTATATCAATAACGTCACACCCCCAACGCAAAATTGATGCAGGAAGGGATGACAAAACATCGCTGACTGCATCCCAAGAGCCCCCTTTCCTTGGGTCTGTTTCACTACAGCTAGTGTTGGGCTAGAGGCCGTACCAGTGTATAACCGAAATGGTTTATCAAAGTCATTTTCAATAACATGAATGAATCTCTTTACAAACTCAAGGTATAACTTGATTAGCTTTTGCAGCATGGTTCCTGTATGTTTCATGTGATCTTGCCAAGAGCTAAAGAAAACAGCTACTTTATCCATACCAGCTTTGGCCAATGTTTGGAACCCAATTAACATTAAACCAATGTAGATATTGATGTTGTTCATAGTACAGGACTTTTGGCATTTAGCCATGAAAGCAATATGGTAGTGTGCCTCAGTTTCCCCTTTCATACAGCACATCAGGTCTGGAATGTATTTTCCCCTGTGAAAAATTCCAATACTGTTTCCAGGCATTAACTGTGAAACATCAGTATAGCAAGGCCCTTTAACATAAAGTGTGTTTTCATGTATTCTTTCCAACATGTTCAAGGGATTTTCCAAAAGATTAGGCACATTGTACATTGTTACAGTTCTTGGCAATAGCAACACATTAGTTACAAAAATTAGCATTAACATTAACAACACATTCATTGCAAGGGTCCATTTACAATCATGTTTGTCATGCCCCACCCTTGGCTCAATATCATTGGAGTTTGGGTATTTTAGGGTTAACCTGTGGCTTCCCTTTGCAAAATTCAGTCCTCTCTTTCCTTCTTGTCCTTCAGGATTAAACCCGGAATTCTCTTGCTTAACAGAATTCACTGGCTGATGGGGTGGGCCCTCTGTGCTAACATGCTACCTTGAACGTTCCCAGGAAGGCTCCTCAGAAGTGGATTGAGTCTCCCAAGGTCCACTGTCAGTTAAGTGTTTCTTGATCTGGCACTTACTCAGAAGAGTCCTTTCTCAAGAAGCTGACCAAATGCTTCACTGATGCTACTTAAAATCAAACACATTGAGAAACAAGCAGATAGCCACTATTCATAACTTCAAATACAAAAACGATACACACATACAGATAGCATAACCATAACCAGCAAATTACAACCTTTTCATAGACACCTTACTTGACCTTCTTTGTATAATATTTGGTGCAGCTCTAGGACGTTGGTTGCAACAATGATCTATACAGTCACAGTTCATTTCAGTAACATCACAATGGGCAAATCGGTAAGGCCTAAATTTTAAACAATGGCCTAATTCTGTATGTCTTGAAACACCTCTTCAAAATTCGGGACTCCAGGGCACGTGTTCCAGCTGCATCCACAGCAGGAACTGGAGTCAGTGGGCGCTGCGGTGCCCAGCCCCTTGGAGAACCAGCCCCTCAGCACTTAGGTCAGTACCCAAATTAGGACCCTAAATCAAAAGAGATTCTTGACATTTGGATCCAGCCCCTCAGTGTGCTCTGGCTCCTGTGCCGGCTAGAACGGCTGTTTGTGCCTCCTCCCCAGCAGCTGCAGGCACAGGGAGCACCCCTGGGAGGGGCGGGAGGGAGTGGGGTTGAGGCAGGGACAGGCTGGAGGAGGGAGGGGTGGAAAGGACTAGAGGGGTGTGGCCAGGGTGAAGCTGCATCTCTTATATCCTGCACCCTGGCAAAGCACCTTAGGACCATTAAAGCTGCGATGCGGCTCTGGCTGGAGCTCAGGACTTGCCTGGCTGCTGCTAAGGTCTGCACTGGCCCTTGCAGTCACTGAATAGGGGCCTACTGAACCACCCCTCTCTCTGCCTCAGTTTCCCCATCTCTACAATGCCTGTGTGTCTCTTCGCATTACAGTCTATGGAGGACGAGGGCCTCATGGTGCTGAGCTCTGAGCAGACGCTGAGCAAGTAGCCCCAGAAAGCGAATGAGTCAGTGTCCTGACCCTGAAAAGTCTCAATTTACTGAGAAAGGGGCAGAGCACAAAAATGCCACCCCAGCTGTCTGACTGAATGTCTCTATGTAACCAGCTGCACACGGTACATCCCCAGGGCCCGGGCAGAGAAATGACAGATACGATATGCACCATTCCAGTCTTTTTCCTTCCTGTAACCCTGAACCAAAGCACTGAATCTGCTCTGCTCTGCAATGCTGAGTGAAGATCCAGGTACCTGAGACAGCCGCAGGGGAAAGGTGTTTGAACGATGCCTGAAAATCTCAAGCCCCACGGAGACCAGCAAAGGATCAGCACTTCCCTCCGCTGAGCTGCAATGTCTATTAACCACGTTGTTAAAGTGCTGCAACGCTGGACCCGGGTAACTAGCTGCATCAGCAGCAGCATCTCTGCCCAGCACGGCTCCCCCACCACAGCTGAATTCCCTCTCCTTGTCCCCAATGGCGGCTTCCCAGACTGCCCCAGGCCTCCTCAGTCTGTCCCCACATCCCCTCCTGCAGCCGCAATGGGCAAGTGGCCTGAGAGGTCTCTGTTTATCCCACACCAGGTACCCTGCAGCCCCTAGTGCGAGCTCCCCGCACACCCGCTGCCCTCGGCCATTGGGCCCCAACCCTCACCTGGGGGACAGGAGCTTGGTCTCCCCGCAGTCCCTGGTCTCTCTGCCTGGACTGACAAACAGGGAGAAAATGGGGGCAGGCCTTGCTGGGAGTGGTTGTGTTACAGGGGCACCTGCCCCACTAGGGCCCAGGCTGAGATCCCAGCACATTCCACAGGCCCCTGAGTTGCCATCAGATGGACTTTCAGCCTCGGTCCGTGTGGTGGTGGGGGAGGCTCTGGGTTACTGCCCTGGGGGAGCTGCTGGGGGAAGGAGGAGATTTACCTGCTCACAGACAATTTTAACAGTTCTAAAGCTTCAACATTTATGAATCTCAGTGTCCAGTGTCATTAAATAGTTCTGGTTTGGCCCAAATATTGTCTGATCCCCCCATAATTTCCCACAACCATGAACATTTTAATTGGAATGAAATGCTTAAAACCCAGATTGTTGTGCAGCTGGGAAAGTTTAAATCAATAAATATAAAAGTTGCTTAAAATAAACATAATCTGTCAAAATTATATATTATAACAAAATTCTGCCCAGCCTGCCTATCACTCCTGACACACAGCTCCTGCTCCTGCAGGCTCATCCTCACAGAGGGATGCTTCAGTGACCTTCCACACACTCACAAGGGCTGATTGCAGGACCGGATCCCTAGTGGTACCTTTTTTCAGTAAAGCCTCCAGGGGTGAAATTGGCTGGGTCCTTCCTGCTCTGCAAACAGCCTGAGTCATTTTCACGCAAGGAAACACCCCCTTGCTGCTGCAGGCGGGGCATAGTGTGAATTCAGGAAATTGAAACTAACCCTGATCTACTGCCCAGAGGGAGCCATGGCTGCAGAGAACCCCGTGGAAAGTCTCCAGGAGGAAGCGACATGTCCCGTCTGTCTGGAGTATTTCACAGAACCGGTCAGTGTGGAGTGTGGGCACAATTTCTGCCGAGCCTGCATCAGCCAGTGCTGGGAGGGATCCGATACAGCTGCCTCCTGCCCTCAGTGCAGAGAAACTGTGCAACAGAGAAACCTCAGGCCCAACAGGCAGCTGGCAAATGTCGTAGAGCTCGTCAAGCAGTTGAGTTTACAGGCAGCAAAGGGAGCAGGAGGGGACGGGGTGTGTGAGAGGCACCAGGAGGCTCTGAAACTGTTCTGTGAAGAGGATCAAACCCCCATCTGTGTGATCTGCAGAGAGTCCCGGGCTCACCGGGCTCACACGGTGGTTCCCATCCAGGAGGCTGCCCAGGAGTACAAGGTAGGGAATTGCTGTCAGATTTAATGCGTTAACTTTGGGGCTTTAATTACAGGCTAATTTCACTGAAAGTTACCTGGCACATATGTTACTCATCCTTCAGCTCTGTAAAGTCTTCATTGTGTGGGGAGATGCTATAACAAAATTAATGGTATGGCAGTGTGGCAACAGAGGCAAAATATCAAATCTTGAAAACAGGATCTACCCCCCCACCCAGAAGCACTGCTCACTCCATATGCCCCTCTCTCCATTGCTCTCCCCCACCCTCACTCACGTTCACCAGTCTATGGCAGGAGGTTGGGATTCAGGTGGGGGTGCGGGCTCTGGGCTGGGGCCGAGGGGTTTACAGTCTGGGAGGGGGCTCTGGGCTGAGCCTGGGGCAGGGGGTTGGGGAGCAGGAGAGGGCTCCAGGCTGGGGCAGAGTGTTCGGGTGCAGGTGAGGGCACAGGGTGCTGGCTCTGGGAGGAGGGTCAGGGTTGAGTAGGGGGTTGGAGTGCAGGAGGGGATATGGGAAGCTGGCTTCAGCTGGGCAGCACTGACTTACCTCATGTGGCTCCCGGTCAGTAGTGCAGCGGGGCTAACGCAGGCTCCCTGCCTGTCCCAACCCTGCACCACTCCTGGAAGGGGCCAATGTGCCCCTGTGGCCCCTGGAGGGGAGCATGTGGCTACACACGCTGCCCCTCTCTGCGGGAACCACTCCCGCAGCTCCGATTGGCCACAGTTCCCCATTTCCGGCCAATGGGAGCTGCGGGGGCGGTGCTTGCAGGCAGGAGCCCCGTGAAGAGAACCCTGCCCTCACCCCAGGCTGCAGGGGCAACTGGCCCTTCTGGGAGTGCCGCACAGCTGCCAGAGTTTGCGATCGACTGGGAGAATCTCCATGATCAACTAGTTGATCGCTATCGACTGCTAGGTTGCCACTGGTCTAGCGAGACAAAAGGTGGGAAGGAAAACTGAGGCACAAAGCGGGGCAGCGAGTTGCACATAGTCACCCAGCATGTCAGTGACAGAGCTTAGCATAGAACCCAAATCTCCCCAGACCCAGTCGAAGGCCCAAACCACTTTGCCATGCTGCCATCTTAGCATCAGCTCCACCCAGTGATGAAGTGTCTCCGTTAGGAGGGAGAGACGCCTTGATAAAGGTCCCAGGCCCTGCAGGGAGAGGAGGATTCTCACTGGGATTCTGAACTCCTGTGTTGCTCCATGAGGGGTTAAACTCAGATGCTGCCGGCCTGCACTAGAGGAGATCACTGGGCTAAACGCTGCGTGGGACCCCGAGCACCTTCAGTCCGCACACAAAAGGGCTCCAGACAGCTCAGGTCCATGCCAAGTACCACTGGGATTACACTGGGTTGTAGCAAAACCAACCCCAGGCTGGAGCTGACCGGTGCCAGTCTGACCTGCTCTGTTGTGTACGTGGGTAAGGACCAGCCAGAGTGGTTCCATTAGTCCCACCAGGCAGCCTTTTGAAATCTCCCAGAATGCACTTCTTCCGGGATCTTTACCAGGGAATGGGACCATGAGGTACCTGCCCAGGGGCCATTGCCATGGAGAGGGGTTAGGACAGCACTGGGGCAACCCTCAACCCGTTCTTTATACAAATCTGCATCATGTCTAATTAGGGAGGTCACTGAGGCATCCCCAGAACATTGGCTATACCCACGCCTGCCTGCATGGGCCTGTCCTCACCAGTATCAGTCACCCTGTGTGGACCCCACCACCGTTCTTTCCAGCGTGCCACCCGCCTGCATCGTTCTACATGAAGGTGCCACCCCCAGCCACGCCCCCACCCTCACGGGTGTCCTCCTGCATCGTCAGTCTCCTCCTCTCCCTTTTGCACCAGACAAAGCCACGTCCAGTGCTGAGTCCCTGCCGGACAGAGATAGTGCTGCACAAAACTGGACTGTACAGCTTCAAACCAGACAAATGGCCTCCTGACATCTCACGAGTTTTGCCCTGGTGCTTAGACCAGCTCTGCCCAACCAGTGCAGCCCCAGGGCTTCAGGGCTGAAATCCCAGCCCATATTTAAATCCTGGTAGCTTCTGAGATTTGTATCACTTTGTTTGTTAAACCTTCAGAAAACAGGTTTATTGATTCACCCCCATGTGACTCCAGTGCCGTTATGCTCTGTACCATTAATTAATTCACAAATACCAGTAAAGCTTGGGTATAATTGAGATCTTTTGCCAATTACTAAAAACACTGAAACAGAATTGGTAACGAGTCTGAATGTGACATGCTCCTAGTTTCCATTAATGAGGTTTCATCTCCTTGGTGGTCCTGATGTCGCAAAGCGATTAGAACCATAGTCATCTTGGGTTTCGGGTGGAAAAACACCCACTTCCAAGCACCTCTCAACTATCCAGATGAAACCTCCCAAATCATTTCTGTTTCTTCAGGAAAGAGTCCAGGCCCACTTGAAAACTCTGAGGGAAGAGAGAGAAAAGCTACTGGGATTGAAAGCGACTGGAGAGAGGAATTGCCGGGAATATCTGGTAGGTGCCTGTTGTTCTGAACCAGCTGTGGGACTGGCCAGTGGGAGGTCTGTTTGGAGGCAGACTCCTGTGTGGCCTACGTGAACATGGGCTTGTGTGTGTTTCTCCATGATCATGGATTGCTGGGTTTGATTCATGTGTAGACAAGCCCTAAGCTTTCATTTCAGTTGATGAGTAGCCCTTGTGGCTTGCCTGAATTCACACAAATGTCCCCGTGAAGTGCTTGTCCACTGGACCCTGGGCTCCATCCATGAGCCTGACCAGCCCTTGCCCTATTTCATACAGAAACAAACACAAACCGAGAGGCAGAAGATTGTGTCTGAATTTCAGCAAATGCAGCAGTTCCTGAAGGAACAAGAGCAACTCCTGCTGGCCCAGCTGGAGAAGCTGGACAAGGAGATAGTGAGGATCCAGAATGAAAATGTCAGTAAACTCTCCGAGCAGATTTCCCGTCTGAGTGAGCTGATCAATGAGATGGAAGGGAAGTGTCAGAAGCCAGCGAGTGAATTCCTACAGGTGAGACTGAATGAGAAACATAGGTGGGTGCTCCAGGACAGCCAGCTTTTCCCCTCAGTGCTACCCACTGTCAGCCCTGCCGATCAACTCCTCCCCCTTCTTCCAGCACCCTCTGCCTGCTGCAATCAGCTGTTCCACTGTGTGCAGGAGATGCTCGGAGGGAGGGGGAGGAGCGGGGAGGGAGTGTGCTCATGTTAGGATTCCCTCCCCACTTTGAACTCTGGGGGACTGTAGCGGAGTGGCTATCCGCTCCCGCCTGGTGGGGCTTGAAAACAGCCCTGGGAAGGGGCTTTTGGCTGAGCTGACTATGGAAGTGGCTGCAGCTGGAGGCCACGCCCCAAACTGAACAGAGATTATAAGAAGGCAGGGAAGCCAGGAGCAGACAGTCTCTCTCTGCTTCAGAGAGGGATGGGCCTGGCTGCTTAGAAGCTGAGAAGGGACCTAGGGTGAAGCAGGGCTGGGAACAGGCTGAGGAGCTAGGGAAGCTCCAGCCTGGAAAGCCCCAGGCTGCGGCCTAGCAAAGGGCCAAAGGTACTGGGAGTTGCAGAGGGCAGCCCAGGGGTAGGACAAAGCAGCAGGTCCAAACCCCTTTGCCTGTGATGAGTGGGCTGATACTGCAGTCTGCCCCAGGGTGTGGGGCTAGACCATGACTGTCAGTGGCCACTACTGAGGCAAAGTGGGGATAGTAGGGTGGGGGTTCCCCTGGGAGGGGGAGACCCAATTATAGTTAAAGGGGCACCGGGTCCTGGGAGGGACACAGGGCCAATAGGAAAAAGGGGGATCACCGGCCTGCAGAGGGCGCTCCGGGCTGAAAAAGAGCCAATTCCCCGGGAAAACCAGCAGGAGGCGCCGCGGCGGTGAGTAGCCCGTTTACATATGGTGGAGAATGCGGGCACGTGCGGTCCGCCCCTGATACAAAGGGCCAGGACAAGGACTGTGGGACAGTTGCCCAGAAGTAGAGACTTGAAATGAAGGTGGAGAAACTGAGGCAGGGAGAAATGGATCCCTGTTACACCGGGGTCTTCTTGGCAGAGACTCCAGGTGTTGTCCCAGGGTGGGGTTTTGAGGCAGCGCCCCAGTGGAAGGGGGCTGGAAACCCACAGGGACTGCAGGAGGTGCAATGGGCCCTCCAAAGACAGATGGCCCAGCTGGTGGAGGAACAGCGGGCCTTGAGGAAGTTCCTACGACAGATGGTCGGGAGGACTCGAAAAGGGCTGAGGGGGAAACCCAGCTCTAGGGCCAAGGAACAACGGACTTGTTTTCTCTGTGCCAGGAGAGGGCACATAAAACGGGACTGTCCCTATGGGGCTGGGGGCAGGGTGCCTCACCCCAGATTGGGACGGTGCCAAATCCCTTGGGCAATCCGCCGGGTAAGGAAACCCAGGCAGCTGCCTGTATGTTGGACTTGTGGACGGATGGGCCACTTTTGGAGGGACTGTCCAGGCCCAGAGAACATGGTGTCGAGCAGCCCAGGGAAGGCTAGGCCCATGAAGGGTCAGAGAAGGCCCAAAGCAGTGAAGAGGCCAGGAACCTGCTGGGGCTGTCAGAAGCCAGGCCACATTAAGAGGCACTGCCCCCTCAAGAAAGTTGAGGATTGGCCAAGGGAGGTGCCTGGAGGTCCAGAAGGGGCCCTGTTGAATCTCGAGAAGGTGACATCCGCGGAGGTGGTAATCGTGGGGACCCCGCAGGAGGCTGGGACCCAAACCATCATCCCGCCTGTCTTAGATGGGGAGACCCAGACGGAGTGGGCCCAGCAAGAGGCTGGGGCCCAGAAGCAAGGTGTCCAGGGGACAAGATGGACACAGGTGATGCTGGGACAGGCCACCAAGGGAACCCAGACCCTGAGGGAAGAGGGCCTGGGGGACTCAAATCTACGGGCATGGCTCGAAGCTGCAGAGCGGGCCCTCCGCAAATCGGAAGCGAGTGGCGTGGAGCTCGCTAAGGAATATGCGGCTGTTGTGGACGAGGAGGTCCGCCTGAGGAAGCTGCTGCAGGACTCGGAGAAGAAGCGAGTGGCACTGGAGGCACATGGGCGCCTGAGCCAGGCCAAGAAACCTCCCTATCCCCAAGGGTGGGGGTTTTAAGGGGGGAGGTGTGTAGCGGAGTGGCTATCCGCTCCCGCCTGGTGGGGCTTTAAAACAGCCCTGGGAAGGGGCTTTTGGCTGAGCTGACTAGGGAAGTGGCTGCAGCTGGAGGCCACGCCCCAAACTGAACAGGGATTATAAGAAGGCAGGGAAGCCAGGAGCAGACAGTCTCTCTCTGCTTCAGAGAGGGATGGGCCTGGCTGCTTAGAAGGGACCTAGGGTGAAGCAGGGCTGGGAACAGGCTGAGGAGCTAGGGAAGCTCCAGCCTGGAAAGCCCCAGGCTGCGGCCTAGCAAAGGGCCTATAGGTACTGTGGGTTGCAGAGGGCAGCCCAGGGGTAGGACAAAGCAGCAGGTCCAAACCCCTTTGCCTGTGATGAGTGGGCTGATACTGCAGTCTGCCCCAGGGTGTGGGGCTAGACTATGACTGTCAGTGGCCACTACTGAGGCAAAGTGGGGATAGTAGGGTGGGGGTTCCCCTGGGAGGGGGAGACCCAATTATAGTTAAAGGGGCACCGGGTCCTGGGAGGGACACGGGGCCAATAGGAAAAAGGGGGATCACCGGCCTGCAGAGGGCGCTCCGGGCTGAAAAAGAGCCAATTCCCCGGGAAAACCAGCAGGAGGCGCCGCGGCGATGAGTAGCCCGTTTACAGGGACAGATGTGGGGACCCACATGAAAGACCCTCTAATCTTATATTCCATCAACTTAGGTTAAAAACTTCCGCAAGGCACAAATTCCTTTGCTTGTTCTTGCTGCCACCATCTCAGCTCTCCATGAAATTTAAGAGCTGAGATTTAAACAAAAATTCAGAGATGGGGCACTTGGAACCCTATTCCCCCAAAATATCCCCCCAAGCGCCTTCACCCCCTTTCCTGGGGAGGCTTGAGAATAATATACCAACCAGTTGCCTTTAATGTAAGTACAGACCAGACCCTTATCTTTAGGACACTAAAATCAATCAGGTTCTTTAAAGAAGAACTTTATTATAAAGAAAAAAGTACAAGAATCACACCTGCAAAATCAGGATGGAAGGTAACTTTACAAGGTAATAAAAAGATTTAAAACACAGAGGACTCCTCTCTGGACTCAGCTTCACAGTTACAAAAACAGGAATAAAACTACCTCTTAGCATAGGGAAAATTCACAAGCTAAAACAAAAAAATAACCTAACGCATTTCCTTGCCTTAGTTAGAATTTTTGTAATCTTAGATGGATCATTTCAGGTAGGTTTTCAGGAGATGTTGTCCCTGCTTGGTCTGTCTCTCTATCAGGAGAGGGAACAAACAAACAGAGCCCAAACAAAACCTCCCCCAACCCACCAGATTTGAAAGTAGCTTCTTTCCTTATCAGTCCTTCTGGTCAGGAGCCAACCAGGTTATCTGAGCTTCTTAACCCCTTAGAGGTAAAGCGATTCAGTACAGCTGCAAGGAGGTATTTTATGTTCCTCTTTCCTTAATATTTATGGCAGCTCACAAGAGGAGGCGAGGAAGAGACAGGGTGGGGGTTGAGTGGGAGTAGGAAGAGTTGGGTTGGGGTGTGGCATTGGGGAAAGGTTTGGGGTGGGGAATGGGGTTGAGCACCCCCAGGGACAATTGGAAACCGTCACTCATCATTAGAAACATGCCAGACCCCCACAGAGGGAGGAGCGGGCTGCTGAATCATAAGCACTGGAGTCCAGCAGTTGGAGATCTCAGTGTAACTCGGCATGTGCATTGCTGACATCTGAGTGAATATTATTCTTAGCAGAGTCACTGAGATATGAAAGATGGAAAAGCCCCATTAGCTCAGGGAATCAATGGCCCTGGGGCCAGGGCAGGGTCTCTTCCCCCATACTTCCTAAATCCCTTCCCTGGGATCCCCTGTGTGTGTGTGTGTCAGAGGGGACTGAAATTCTTTTGTCTCTCTCTCCTCTAGGATGTCAGAACCACCTTGAGCAGGTATGTGGCTCCCTCGCACTCCACAATGCTGGGAAAGAGCTTGATGATGAGGGTAGCACCGCATCTCCCTGGGGCTCTACAGCAAAATGTGTGGGGAGATCACATGTTGGATACAAATCTCTCTGATCAACTCCATCCTGGGGTGCTAACTCTTGTACAGAAGACTCTGGAATTCTCCAGTCAGTGGGAAGGACTGACCTCAAATATTTTGTAGAGATGTCACATCCCTGGGGGACTTACTGCCTCAGGATTGTGGGGATGGAATATGGGCCTGTCACTGCTGGGTCCTGGTCACTATTCAGCCCAGGGCAGTAGTTTTCAACAGCCTTTCCCTATCTCAGTGCTGTTTGGAGACCTGTGAGAAATGAGCTGATGAAGGGGTAGTTGGTGTCTCAGACTAGTTCCTAGAGGCAGATTTCTACAGCACTTCACCTGGGAACCTCCTGTCCCTCAGAGCATGGAGGCCAAGGAGCGAATTGGCCAAGGAGACTCAATTCCCCTTTTGTCCCCAGAGCTGATCTCTCCAGACCAGAGTTGAAGAATATTAATGACCTCTGAAGGAAAGGTTGCTTGGCCCTGGGTTGTGTTGCTTCTGCTCTGAGGCTGGGCGAAGTTGAGGAATTCTAACTCCAGGCCCATTAGAGCAGCAACTCACTAGCCAGAACTTATAATGAGTCACACAGTAAAATATAATCACATGAAATTGTTTCCCTCCAGGTGTGAGAAGGGGAAGTTCCAGCAGCCAGAAGAGATTTCTCCTGAACTGGAAGAGCGAGTCAGTGGTTTCCCCCAGAAAACGATTGTGCTAATGGAGATTCTGGGGAAGTTCAAAGGTACCTAGAAGGGATCTAGGAATGGAAATTGGGATAAGCTGCTGAGAAGAGAATGGTGCTGATCAGTTGGTTCACACTTAGATGATGCTGTTAAATTAAGAAATGACTCAAAGACTTTAAGGCCAGAAGGGACCATCATGATCATCCAGTCTGACCAACTGCACACTGCAGGCCACAGAATCTCACCCACCCACTTCTGCAATTGACCCCTAACCTCTGGCCAAGTTACTGAAGTCCTTGAATCATGATTTTAAAACTTCAAGTGTAACTGGTTGAGCACTCAGCAGTGCAGCGTCTCCTGCTGGTCAGTCAGGGAATTAGCTTTCCCGCTCCAGAGCACCAACTGCTGGCCAGTGTCTCTCCTGCCTCAGGCCCCCCCCATGTTCCTCCTGGACCCCAGTGCCCCTTACCTTGGGGTTCTGCCCACAGCAGTACCCCCAAACTCTGGGTCTCCTCTCCCAGGGAGCATCCCAACCCTCTATACCCACCTTGCCTCAGTGGTTACTGCCAGTCATCTAGCCCCCTTTCTCTGGGGCAGCCTGCAGTCCGCAATGTCCACTCATCATTAGCAAAGGGGTTGCACCTACTGCCTTTCTAGCCCTAGTACCATCCCTGGCCCTTAACAAGGCCTCAGCCTGGGGACTTGCCAGGCCAGAGCTCCCCAGCTCTGCCTGCCCCACCCCCAGCCCTGCTCTGTGTAAGGTACCTTGTGCTCTGCTCCCAGGCAGCCCTGCAGTGAGACTCTTGCCTGCCTAGCTCCCAGCCCTTTGGTCAGGGCCAGTTGTGACCTATTTGGGTGTGGCCCCCGCTGTGGCTGCCTCCCCAGTCAGCCGACCTCAGCTGCTTTTCACCTTTTACCTCCTTTTATCCCAGGAGGGGGGTAACTGCCCCACTACACAAATGACAGAGAATCCACCATTGACTCTAGTTTCAAACTGCAACTGACTCGTGCCCCAGGCTGCAGAGGAAGGAAGGAAAAAAATCCCCAGGCTCTCTGTCAATCTGACTTGGGGGAAAATTCCTTCCGGACCCCAGATATGATGGTCAGTTGGGTACCGAGCATTTTGGCAAGACCCAACAGCCAGACACGTGGCAAAGAACTCTCTATAGCTCAGAGACCTCCCCGTCTACTGCCCCATCACCAGGCATGGGGCACATTTCTCAAAGGCGGATCCAGCCCATCACTGGTCCCGTTTGCAGCTAGTTTGGGCCAAATGGGCTATAGGGAAGGAGAAAGCCCCTCCCCCATGATCAGGGATCCCTCCAGCACAGGGGCCTCTGGTGCCTCCTCCCCAGCAGCTGCAGGCACAAGGCATGTTCCTGAGAGGGCTGGGAATGGGATGGGGGTGGTGAGGGTGGGTGGAAGAGGGAGGGGGTGGACGAGGGATAGAGGGAGGTGGGCAGTGTAAAGCTGGGCCTCTGACACTCTGCACACTGGGCAAGACACACGGGGCCATTGTCACATAATTATAAAACAGTTTCAGAGTGGGGATGCTCTTATGAATATGAAAGTCTGAAATCTCACCTCTCTTCTCCTTTCTCCCCCAAGACACTCTGCCGTCTGAACTGGAGAGAAAAAGGGGAGAATCATTTGGAGCACACAGACAGGGTGAGTCTGCGGGTGAAGATTGCCTTTAAATTATGAGAAAATTCCAGAGAAAACGTCTTCGTGAGATTGTAACTAAAGTTACCAACCAAACTGACAGCGACCATGACACACACAGCCCTAAAAATAACACATTAAACAGTAAGGAGATCCAGGGGCCCATGTCTCCCCCCACAACACACACACACTTTTAAAGGTGGAATGACCAGGACACTTTTCAGCATGGGCATAGTTTGGGGGAAGAGGGCCACGTTGCCCCACCCCCGTGGACACTGCAAGCCTTGGCAGGGGTGGAGCATGGCAGGCAGTGTCTGTGCTTTGGGCAGGGCAACTGATCAGCTCCTCTCTGTGTAGTGCAGCCCCTACCCGTGGCATCAACCTCTCCCTGGTGCTGGCCTCTCTCAATGGCCCCACCCCTGCTCCTCTTTCCCTGAGGCCCTGGCCAGGCCAGAAGCCAGAACCAGGCCGCCATCCAGGGACTGCACTGGGAAGCCCTGGATCCTCCAGCTGCCCAGTGTGGTGCACCCCAGGGAGTGGGGACATGGGCTGGGGACTGCTGCCAAAGGCCCATGTCCAGGTCAGATGGAGTGTCAGGGGCTCTCCATAGCGGGCAAGTCTCCCAGCCTGGCCAGGGGGCAGGGCCTCGGTCAGGGCCACGGAGGGGGCGGGGACACAAAAAGAGTCCTGACACCACCCTTACATGGGCGCCAACTTATATGGGCTCCTGGGGCTAAAGCCGCAGGAATATTCAGAGTCAGGGGCTCTGCTCCACCAATATTTGGAGCTAGGTTTCTCCCCTTTAAATATCATCCGCGGCCAGGAATTAAAAGGCTCTGGGTTGCCCGCAGCGGCGGGGAGCCCAGAGCCCTTTAAATCTCAGCCACGTCCAGGAATCAGAGGGCTCTGGGCTGCCCTGCAGTGGCGGGGAGCCCAGAGCCCTTTAAATCCCAGCCACGGCCGGGAATTAAAAGGCTCTGGGTTGCCCGCAGTGGCGGGGAGCCCAGAGCCCTTTAAATCTCAGCCGCGGCCGGGAATCAGAGGGCTCTGGGCTGTCCGCAGCCATGGGGAGCCTGGAGCCCTTTAAATCTCAGCTGCAGCCGGGAGTCAGAGGGCTCTGGGTTGCCCACAGCCACGGGGAGCCCAGAGCCCTTTAAATCTCAGCCACGGCCGGGAATTAAAAGGCTCTGGGTTGCCCTCCCCTCCCCTGCTCCTACCTGGAGGAGACGCGAAGGGGACTTCCGGCCAGGAGACGGGCATCACTCACCTTAGCAGCTACTGGGGTTTCCGTGAGTGTTTGACCCTATGATTCCCCCCCTGCCCCAGCCCCCACTCCTGCCCAACGCTGGGGAAGGGGCAGCCCCATGCCATCCCCTCCCACCGTCCCCCAGTGAAGCTATGGTGAGGGGCAGCAGGCTGCACAGGGGAGGCAGGAAGCCACATGTGAAGGCAATGCCCTCTCCCCCAGCACCCACCAACCCACCCGCCACAGGAGGGATGGGAGAGGGAGGCTTCCTAGACCTGAGCAGCTGGGGCTTGGGTGAATTTTATGACATCCTGCTCCCCCGCCCCATAGCCACCACCCTGCCTACCCCACTTCTGCCCCATGCTGGGCAAGGGGCAGCCCCATCCCCCATCCACAGTGAAGTTATGGTGAGGGGCAGCAACATGGAAGGCCACCTGTGATGGCAAACACCTCCCCCCCCCCCAGTACCCATCATAGGGGAGGGGAGTGAGCTTTCTGGACCTGAGAGGGGCCCTAGGAGCATGTGCAGTGACTGTGGTGCAGAGTGAGTGTGCTGTGGGGGGTGGGGGGGGAGAGGAGGTGTCACGGAGTGTAGGGGAGTCAGGCCCTGCACCCCCGGGCTCCCTGCCGATTCACCAGGACTCTCAGCCAGCCAGTAAAGCAGAAGGTTTATTTAGACGACAGGAACACAGTCCAACACAGGTCTTGCAGGCACAGATAAACGGATCCCCCCGGTTAGGACCATCTTGGGGCCTCACAGCCCCACTCGGGATCAGAGCCCTCTCTCCCTGCTTCCCCTCTTTCCCCAGCCAACTCCAGTCTGCCCAACCCTCTCCGGCCCCTCCTCTCTCCTCTGCTTCTTTCCCAGGCCAGGAGGTCACCTGACCCCTTTGTCTCCAACACCTTTAGCCAGCACCTTTGCAGGGAGGGGCCCGGCCATCAGTTGCTAGGCGACAGAACGTCAGGCATTTGGCTGCATAGCCTTTTGCTGCTAGATACTTAGGATCTGTACCCAGCCCCCAGTAAGACCAGTCCCACTTCGTCACAGGAGGGGTCCCTCCCCTGGAGCTTGCTGCTGCCAGTGGTGGTGATGGGGAGTCCTCTCTGGCCCTAGCCCTGGGGCAGCCTGTCTGCACCCCAAGTTCCTCATCCTCAGCCCTGCCCCACCCCAAAGCCTGCACCCCCAGCACCGAGCACGCTCCTGCACTGTGAACCCCTCATCCCCAGCCCCACCCATGAACCCTCACCTGAGGGGAAAAACGTGCAACTTAAATTTGGTGGTCAGTTTGGAATAGCATTTTGTTTAGCACGATACTTGACTATTTTACACCCCTTTAAAGTATATAACTAGTCGTATACAGGTGTTACAAAGTGGGAATGTTCTTAATGTTTTCTCTGAATACTGTGTGGGTGCCTCAGTTTCCTCTCTGCATTTCTCAAGGATCTAGATGGTGGGATAAGGGGGTGTGATTGTTGTAGAGCCCTAGAGGGACAGTGTGAGCTGTCTGCACAGAGAATGGCTGAAACCCTGTCTCCGGGCAACTATGGCCTGGGCTGCTCTCCTGAAAGCTGCCAACTGAAGGTGTTGGAGAACAGAGAGATCGGGTGGCCTCCTAATGCCTGGAAAAGAGACAAAGGCCAGAGGAAGGAGTGTCAGTGCCTGTGCAGACTTCTGGGAAGCACATAGTGTGGAAGGGGATGCTGGGATGCTTTGGAACAACTCCATACAAAGCCAGTCAGAACTCTGGGGGAGCCTCCTCTCTCGGAGCATACTGTCTCCAGGGCAAGATGCTTACACCTTCCTGGGTCTGACCTCGGAGCATTCAGCTTGCCCTTCCACACCGTGCGCTTTCTGCAGCGAGTCTGCCCAGGCGGGTCCTGGGAAAACCAGAGGTCCCTGCACCCCAATTCCTCAGTCAGATGTGACTCTCAGCCAGCTGGTGAAACAGAAGGTTTATTAGATGACGGGAACACAGTTTAAACAGAGCTTGTTGGTACAGAAAACAGAACCCCTCTGTCAGGTCCATCTTCGGGGGTGGGGAGCCCAGAACCAAGTTCTGGGTCTCTCCCCATTTCCCCAGCCAGCTCCAAACTGACACTCCCTCCTCTGGCCTCTGTGTCTCTTCCGGACAAGGAGGCCACCTGATCTTTGTCCCCAACACCTTCAGTTGGCATCTTGCAGGGGAAACTGAGGCACCCACACAGTATTCAGAGAAAATATTAAGAACATTCCCACTTCATCACAACAGGTGCAACAAAATATAATACTGTATATTGAAGTAGGCAAGTGCTGCTTCTGACTTTCCACTTTTAATTGATCCTTGTAATCTTGTGGCACTGACGCGTTGTAGCTTCATTTTATATCGGCTTACAGGGCAGGAGTGGGGGGGCACCACCATTTTGGGCCCCACCAAAAATTATACAAACCTGCCACCTATGCACCCTTAATGCTGAGTTCATGCCCATTCTGATGAACAGAAACACTCTTAACTGAGTCACACGCGAACAGAGCTCCCTGCCACATCCCTCTGCTTCACCCCGGTGCAGGGGGTCTCCCATCGCTCTTCTCCAACATCCTGCCTTTCCTCTGGGCTGGGCTGGGCTCTCCCATTGGAGCTGCTCACTGCTTCCTGGATTGGGGAGATGCTCTTCCTGTGAGACTGTCAGCTCCTCCTTTCTCTCTAGGCTGGAGCTGGCGCTACCACACCCAGTGCCACCTCCTACTCTCTGGTTTTAAGTGGCTGTTCCCCATTGCTGCACCTTCCTCTCTGTTCCCTGGCCTGGGACTGGAGGCTGCATTAGGGGAGGAAGCTTCCCTCTGGGGTTTAAAGCTGGTACCTGCCACTTCTGCTCCCTCAATAAAAGCTTCTGACGCCTTCCTGGCTGTGTCTGTGCTGCTGGGAATGGGGCAACACCAGCAGCGGGATGTGGGAGCTGAAGCCTCTGTGATAAATGAGAAACTAATGAAGTGGGACCTGTTACAAAGACTGAGGAGCTGCAGTGACATCTCTGCTCAGTCTCAGGGCTGGTCTACACTGGGGTCGATCTAAGATACGCAACTTCAGCTACGTGAATAGTGTAGCTGAAGTCGAAGTATCTTAGATCGATTTACCTCTCGTCCTCACGGCGTGGGATCGACGTCCACGGCTCCCCCTGTCGACTGCGCTACCATCGTTCATGCTGGTGGAATACTGGAGTTAACAGGAGCACTTTTGGGGATCGATGTATCGCGTCTCAATCGATCGCTACCCACCGATACGGCGGGTAGTCTAGACGTACCCTCAGGTGTCCAAGATAGAGGCAGTTCCCTGAGATCCGGGACTGTCCCAGCCTGAATGGGGCTGCAGAGGAGTGTGAGAAATGGCCCCAGACTCCCCCAGGGCTGAGCTCTGCCCCTAACGCTCTGATTCTCTCTCCCCAGCGCATGTGACTCTGGATCCAGACACGGCTCATCCCAACCTCGTCCTGTCTGAGGATCGGAAACGTTTGAGATGGGAAGACACACGACAGCGACTGCCCAACAACCCTGAGAGATTTGACACTGCGCTGTGTGTGCTGGGCTGTGAGGGATTCACCTCGGGGAGACATTGCTGGGAGGTGGAGGTGGGGGGTGGGCGATACTGGTCTGTGGGAGTGGCCAGAGAGTCTGTGAGGAGGAAGGGACAGATCAGCCTTCGCCCTGAGGGGGGGATCTGGGCTGTGGGGCAGTGGGGGGGTCAGTTCCAGGCTCTCACCTCCCCTGAGACCCCCCTGCCCCTGAGCTGGGTCCCCAGCAGGATCCGGGTTTGTCTGGACTGTGACCGGGGGCAGGTGACATTTATCGATGCTGGTGACGAGGCCCCGATCTTCACTTTCCCGCCGGGCTCCGTCCCTGGGGGGAGAATCCGACCCTGGTTCTGTGTGGTGGGAGCCCGGCTCAGACTGTGTCCCACAGCAGAGGGGGGAACCGGAAATCAGCCTCTCTTGCCTCATGGACCCCAGTCTCTATGATCTTGGAGGACTCCTGTCTACCCAGCCTCTGGCTCCTCATCTCTATGGCCCCTGGAAGCACCTCCCCTGCCCTCTCTGCAGCCTCAGGGATCGGGGGAGGAGGGGGAAGACCCCTGGGGCTGCAGGAGGGGCCCTGAGGGGCAGAGGTGGGGGCTGGGCAGGGGGCAGCACTAACAGCCAGGCAGGGGGCAGGCGGAGGTGGGGGTGGCAGGGACACAGCATGAATCAATCCGGGTTTGGGGGGTTGGGGAGAAGCAGCAGCAGGGAGCATTTTGTACAGATCTGTGTCCTTAGATCTCACTGGGGGCTCCCAGCCCGGGATGAGCACGAGGGGAAGGGATAAGATCAGGAAAAAATAGCACGCCCGACCTCTCCCTGAGCGTCATACCGCCCGAGTCCCCGCAGCCCCCAGCGCCACGTCGGGCCACCCAAATCCCCGCCCCCGCCCGAGCATCGCGTCGGGCCGCCCCAGCACCGCCTGGCCAAACCACAAACAACAAAAACAAACCCCGATTGCCACCCCCTCCCGAGGTGCCACCCCAGGCATATGCTTGGTAGGCTGGTGCCTGGAGCCGGCCCTGCCCAGGATCATCACGAGGGGAAGGGATAAGATCAGGGAAAGAAGGGAGCAGCCGAGGGGGATGATCTGTGATAGGGAGGAGAGACACAGGGAAATAAAGAGGGATGGAAAGTGAGGCTAGAACAATAATGAATAGAAAAGGACAGTACGAAAGGAAAGGGAATGTGAGCGGGACGGGGAGATTTATTACATGTTGCTGAAAGTGAGACTGTAACTCATTAATTCCCTATATTAATTCCTGGCCATTGGTGCAATTTTAGTGCCATAAAGAAAACTGTTCTCAGTAGCTGGGGATCTCCTTGCCCTGCTGCAGTTATTAAAGCTCCTTCTCAGCTCCTTTTACTTTGCTACTTTCCAGGTACTTACTGTAAATAAAACATTACAAACAATTCTTTGTGTTTGTTCCACTTTAATGTTCCAGCTGCAAGGAATATTGTGCCTCAGGGAAGAGAGTTTGGGTTTTACTGTGTGATGTGTCACTAACCAGCCTGTGCTCTGCCTCTGTCCTGTGCACACCCATGTCAATCAGGAATTGCTCAGCTGTGCTCTGCGGAGAGGTGACTGGTTGCACAGGGTGCGGTCCATGAAGGGACTCGGGTGCTGCAATGCTGAGTGTCACAGTGCGTAATTTTTAGGCAGCGAGAAAATCACAGGGACAGCAGCACTGTGACCCTCAGAGCTGAGTCAGAGGTCTAAACTCCCTAGACAATGCCAGGGCAACACAGGCACCTTACAATGCGATTCACAAAAGCCACCTCAGTAGGCGGGGAGCCATGTAAGCCAGCCAATGGGAGATGCCGACAAGGGGGGAAGGGATGTCCTAAGTCACACCCCTCTCATGGATAGGTGCCTATATCTGGGCTGCAGAGGGGTGTGTCTCTGCTTAGCAACCCACAAACAGGAACCCACCGTCTGACATTGGGGCCTCCAGTTGCTGCAGCTGCCAGTGCCTGGTAGTGATGGTGGCAGCAGCTGGGAGCCCCAGGCCTTTTGAAATCGCCCCAGCAGGCTGCAGGTCTCCTAGGCGCACATGCTGGATGGGTTCAGTGGCACATTAGGGGAAGGAAAAGCCCCGGACCCTGGCAGGAGCCACACTAAGCAGGGGTGGGGAGAAGAAGCCCTGGGCCGTGGTAGTTGGGTGGGGGGTTGGGCAGAGTGAGTAGGAAAAGTCCTGGACTCCAGCAGGAACCATGCAGGGTGGGGTGGGGGGCAGAAGCTCTGACAGCTGAGTCCCTCTCTCTCCCATGCCCCCTGCACGGAGCTGGCTCTCACTCTCCGGCAGTGGAGAAATTCAGCCCAAACTACTCACCTTGGTATCTCCAGTTCCCCCCTCACCACACAGCCATGAAGGGATTCAGCCTCGGAGGCAAGGTCAGCATTAGCCCCACGTGGCAGGTTGGATCTAGGGTACACAGAGGTGAAGTGACTTTCCCAAGGCTAAGCAGGGAGTCAGTGGCAGAGCAGAGAATCAAACCCAGCACACCTGAACCCCAGGCCTGTGCTTGAACCACTAGGCCACCCTTCCTACCTGAGGAGGGGGAACCTCCTCTGCTGTTTTGAGTAGGTGGGTGGGAGTGGGCACTAGACAGAGCCCCCAGGAAATGGGGAGCAGAGAGACATGAGAAAATGGACATGGGTGCATAGGCGGCAGGTTTGTATAATTTTTGGTGGTGCCCAAAATGGTGGTCCCCCAGCTCTCGCCCTGTAAGCCGATATAAAATGAAGCTACAACGTGTCGGCACCACAAGATTACAAGGGTCAATTAAAAGTGGAAAGTCAGGAGCAGCACTTGCCTGCTTCAATATACGGTATTATATTTTGTTGCACCTGTTGTGACAAAGTGGGAATGTTCTTAATGTTTTCTCTGAATCCTGTGTGGGTGCCTCAGTTTCCCCTGCAAGGTACCAACTGAAGGTGTTGGGACAAAGAGATCAGGTGGCCTCCTTGTCCGGAAGAGACACAGAGGCCAGAGGGAGTGTCAGTTTGGAGCTGGCTGGGGAAATGGGGAGAGACCCAGAACTTGGGTCTGGGTTCCCCACCCTCCAAGATGGACCTGACTGCGGGGTCCTGTTTTCTGTACCTACAAGCTCTGTTTTAGACTGTGATCCTGTCGTCTAATAAACCTTCTGTTTCACCAGCTGGCTGAGAGTCACATCTGACTGCAGAATAGGGGTGCAGGGACCTCTGGTTGCCCCAGGACCTGCCTGGGCACACTCGCTGCGGAAAGCGCACGGTGTGGAAGGGCTGAATGCTCCGAGTTCAGACCCAGGAAGGTGTAAGCTTCTTGCCCTAGAGACAGTCTGCTCAGAGAGAGGAGGCTCCCCCAAAGTCCTGACTGGCTTTGAAGGAGTGGTTCCAAAGCATCCCAGCATCCCCTTCCATACTATGTGCTTCCCGGAAGTCCGCACAGGCACTGACACTCCCTCCTCTGGCCTTTGTCTCTTTTCCAGGCATTAGGAGGCCACCTGATCTCTTTGTTCTCCAACACCTTCAGTTGGCAGCTTGCAGGAGTGCGGCCCAGGCCATCAGTTGCCCGGAGAAAGGGTTTCGGCCAGTCTCTGTGCAGACGGCATCACACTGGCACTCTAGGGCTCTACAACAATCACACCCCTTTATCCCACCATCTAGATCCTTGAGAAATGCATAGGGGAAACTGAGGCACCCACACAGTATTCAGAGTAAACATTAAGCACATTCCCACTTTGTAACACCTGTATATGACTATATATTTTAAAGGGGTGTAAAATAATCAACTATTGTGCTAAACACAATACTCCAAACTGACCACCAAGTTTAAGTTGCACGTTTTTCCCCTCAGGTGAGGGCTCTGGGGTGGGGCTGGGGATGAGGGGTTCACAGCGCAGGAGGGTGCCCAGGGTTGGGGTGCTGGGGGCACAGGCTCTGGGGTGAGGCAGGGCTGGGGATAAGGAACTTGGGATGCAGACAGGCTGCCCCAGGACTAGGGCCAGAGAGGACCCCCCCCACCCCGTTACCAGCAGCAGCAAGCTCCAGGGGAGGGACCCCTCCTCTCCCCGCTCCGCAGCACACTCACTCTGCACCACAGTCAAGGCACATGCTCTTAGGGACTCTCTTAGGTCCAGAAAGCCCACTCGCCTCCCCTATGGTGGGTACCGGGTGTCATGGAGTCCCCGGGCGATGCTCTGGAACTGCTCCCCACCAAGCCAGTCAGGACTTTGCGGAGCCTCCTCTCCCTTGGAGCAGACTTTTTCAGGGCAAGAAGCTCACATGTCTTCACCTCCTGGGTCTCTTCTTGGAGCATTCAGCATCCTCTGCCCCTCCGTGCGCTTCCCCCAGCGAGCCCGCCCCGGTGGGTTCCTGGGGAAGCCAAAGGGTCCTGCACCCCCACTTTGCAGTCAGACGTGACTCTCAGCCAGCCAGCCAGTCAAACAGAGGTTTATTCGATGACAGGAACACGGTCTAACACAGAGCTTGTAGGTACAGGGTCCATTCTGGGTGCAGTTAGCCAGACCCGCCCTGTCTGCACTTCACTCCTCGTCCCCAGCCAGCTCCAGACTCCCAAACACCCTCCAGCCCCTCCTCTCTGCTCAGTTTCTTTCCCGGGCCAGAAGGTCACCTGACCTCTTTGTCTCCAACACCTTTAGCTGGCACCTTTGCTCTGTAGCAATCACACACCCTTATTCCACCACCTGGATACTTAAGAACTGCATAGGGGACACTGAGGCACCAACACAGTATTCAGAGAAAACATTAAGAACATTCCCAGTTCATCACACCGGGGTGGGGGGGGTTGCCATCATGGGTGGCCTCCCCACCCCTGCTGCTGCCTCTGGGTGCCGGGGCGGGGGAGAGAGCTCCCAAGCACCTGTGTGCCTCCTTCCTGCTCCTCTCTCCCTCTTCCCCTCCCCCGGTGCTCCAAGAGGCTGCCGGCCACTGATCTCTATAGCCTTAGGCAGAAGCAGCACAAACAAAGGAGAGAGGCACTGGCTGTTTTATTTCAGGCAGGGAAGCTCGGAGGTGGGGGCAGGGGAGAAACCCAGCTCCAAATATTGGTGAAGCAGAGCCCTCAGCCTTGAATATTCCTGGTGCTTAAGCACGTCGAGCCCATATAAGATGCCGCCCCTGCATAGGGGGTGGGAAGCAAGAAGGGGGAAACATCAAGAAGGGGAGCAAGGACTTAGAAAAGAAACAAGAGCGAGAGAAAGGGGCAGGGAGAGCGATAGGAAAGGAGAGAGGGAAAACTCCCCACTGCTTGTGTCTCCCATCCACCTTCTTCCCACAGCCGTCAGTGGCCCTTAGCTCCCAATCAGGCACTAAGCCGGGGTGAGGCACAGAGTGAACACAGTGTCTTTACACAGGGGTGTCAGTGAAGGCAGCTTGTAGCTGAGTGCAATGATTTTAATACACTGTAATTCATGATAATGTAATGCTGTAGTTCACTATTTTAATAATGACATTGCTGTGATACCAGTGATAGACACACATTCAGTAACTAGAGTATGAAAGAAGTGTATAAATATGCTGAAAATTGTCAGTTCTGGGGACAGACTGAGCCCCCCCAGACACACACACCTCACCCTTAAGGCAGGAGGGGGCAGAAAGGAGTGAGCAGTGGGTAGGAGGAGGCTGTCAGGGGAGGGGACTTGGGGGAGGGGGCAGAGCAGGGGCAGGAAGCGGTGGAGTGGGGTGAAGTGGGGGCTTGGCCTTGGGGAAGGGGGAGGAGCCGGGATGGGGCACCCACCGGCACAACCAAAAGTCAGCACCTATGGCGCGCGGGGTGGTACTAGTGGCAGGAGTGAAGGCAGCCGGGTGGGCATGTGGAAGCCCTGGCCTTGCCGGAAGAGCCCCCAGCAGCGCAATTGACAGCTCACTGGGCACCAGCCAGCACAGGCGCAGCACCGCCCAAATGTCAGGCAGATGGAGTCCACTTGGGCGCAGCTTGTGCATGCGAGCACCAGTGGGGGCCCATTATCTGTTCTGCCCTGGGGCACGGAATTGCTGTTGTTGGGTCTGGGGGGACTCTGCTCATGTCCTGCTTGGGGCCCACAGCCCAGCTCCCTGTGCGTTCCCATAGCTTGTCCTCTGTGTCCGTTCCCCTTTCTGTTCACTGTGCTGGTTTAGATCAACAATGACAGTCATTTAGGGGATTCCCTTGGGTAACTGAGAGAGATTTATGGTCTGAATTCTCACTGGCACAGCACTGCCAACCCCAGGCATTTGAAAATCTTAAATCAGGCCAGCCCCCCAAAATCATGAGATTTAATCATAATAAATAGTAAATATTAGTATTATTTTATTTGCCTTTTGGTTTCTCAGAGCTTTAGACTGCACTCAGGGGCCCCAAATTGGGGGGGTGGAGAGAAGGATACACTTTACCAAGGCCGGAGACCCTGGGGGCCCAGCCCAGGCTGCAACCCCCATTACCACGTGTGGGAGGGGGCCTGAGTTACAAGTTTGTACTGGGCCTGAAAAAATTATGCTTGAGCCCTGACTGCACTGGGGTGAAATTGTTATGTTTTTTTCTGCAACAAAAAGAGCTAGATACTTCCTTTGCTTATAAAACAAAAGCTGAGAGTCTCACCTCCTCACATGCTTCCAGGAGCTGGGGCTTCATCAAACACACCAAATATTGTAAAACTCATGATAAAATCATGAAGTTGGTGATGCTGCAGCTCCTTTCCACTAAGCCAAAGCAGCGTTAGTGTAAACGAGAATTGTGTCTTGAAAACACTGATTCCAACTTAATAAACTCGCAGGCTAAAAGCTTTGTTATCACCAGGCTTAGTAGAATTAGCTTTTATTCATAAATGTTGGCAAACGTTGCTTTTGCTGTCTACACACAGACCAATGAATAAAATATTTCAATTGATAATAAATGATAAATGGAGATACGCAAAGTAAGAACAAGGCTGCTTGAGAACTTATTTGTGTTTGATTGAAGGACAGTGACTCTGCATCTTTTGACAGGTAATGCGACCATCTGTGTTTTCATAGTTATAAAGCTTCAGCTTTTTGAATCTACTGACTTTAAATCATGGGGGTCTGACTCACTATTGACGTATCCCCCCATAATTTCCCGCAACTGTGAAAACTGAAATTGAGAACAATTGGAAGGAAATGCTAAACCCAGAGTTTTGTGCAATTGTGAACATTTAACTCAATAAAATCAGGAAAAAATGCTTAAAAGTGGCAGTGACATATAATTAATATATCAATGAATACTGGTTCTCTCTCCCCAGACACACAGACTCTGCTCCTTCAAGGGCATCACCTAGGGTGACCATACAGTGAGTGTTGAAAAATCAGGATGGGGGTGGGGTGTAATAGGATCCTATATAAGAAAAACACCCAAAAATCAGGACTGTCCCTATAAAATGGGACATCTGGTCACCCTCGCATCACCATAGGGGGATGCCCCCCAGCCACAGGGCCCTGGGGAACATGTCACACAAACGCCTGCAGGCTGCAATGTTCCCGGGGCTCCTCCCCGCCCAGCAGCAGCCGAGTCAGTCCCAGGAAGGGAAACACCCTGCGGCTGCTGCAGGAGCTGCCAAGGCAGAGCCCGGCCGGCCTCGCGTGGCTTCTCTCGTGCAGCGAATGTCGCCTGTTCTGGGGCCGCCCTTGGGGACGGGGCTTCTGCCTCTTTTGTTGGTTGGTTTTTAATTTCCCTCCCGAGAGCGTGATTGGCTCCCGGTTACCCAATCGGCTTTAAAAAAGCTTTAAAGGCTCGTTACTGCGCCTGCGCGATTTTTGGTTTCGTTTTCGGGATGACCCGGCTGCTGCCGGTTCTGTTCTTCGCTCCTCCTGCAGCGCCTGGCTCGGGTGCGGGGGCCTTGACTTGTTCTTAGATGCGGGGCTGGGGGAGGGTTGCTGGCTGCCCCACGCCTGCACTCCCCCCTCCCCTACGTGGCTGCGCCTGGCTCACTGCAGGGAGGGGTGTTGGTTGGTGGGGCTTGTGGTTTGGAGGGGAGGATCGATTTACCTGCCCTTGCCCTGCTCACCTGGCAGTTTCAGTGCAGCTGCAAGGAGGGGAACTCCCAGGCTGTGTGGGGGAGGGGCTGGCAAAGGCTGCAGCTGGGTTTGAGGGAGTTGTGGGGGATTGGCCTGGCTGGGATGGGGTTGGGGGGAGGGGTGGCTCTATGGAGTTGGTTGGGGGAGGGGAGTGGCACCCACTGTCCTGTGCTAATTCTTGGTCGGTCTTTGGTCATCTGGGATGCATCAGCTGGGGGTAGGGTCTACTGGGGGTCTGCTCTGGGTGTGTACTGGTGGAAAAAATATTAAAAGTTCTGTCCTTTGTGTTGATCTGTCTTTCTCTTGGTTTTGGTTGGTAGGCATATTGGACTGGTGGTGGTGTGTGGAGGGGGGCTGAGAGAGGCAAGGGGGACATTGGCTGTGGGGATTTCTGGGGGGCACAGAGAGGTGTTGCTTGAGGGGGACCCCTGAGTGCATGGGGGGAGGTATTTGAATGCAGAATGAGGAGGGGGCACTGGCATGGGTGGTGGAGGGCTTGGGCTGGGGTGTTGGGGGTGCATGGGGCCCTGACTGGGACAGAGTAGGGTGGAGGCATGAGAGTCTGGCTCTGGCAGTGTGGGGTGCATTCTGGTGGCCCTGGCTGGGGCAGCTGGGGGACAAGGCTTTTGATTTTTGTTTTTATTTAGATTTTTTTTCACCATCAGTGCTGGTACATCATCCCCATCACTAACCTGCCCCTACATTCCTGACATCAGGAAAGTGAAACTGTTCCACTGCTCAGAGGGAGCCATGGCCGCAGAGTACCCCGTGGAAAGTCTCCAGGAGGAAGCTACATGTCCCGTCTGTCTGGAGTATTTCACAGAACCTGTCATTCTGGAGTGTGGGCACAATCTCTGCCGAGCCTGCATCAGCCAGTGCTGGGAGGGATCCGATACAGCCACCTCCTGCCCTCAATGCAGAGAAACTGTGCAACAGAGAAACCTCAGGCCCAAGAGGCAGTTGGAAAATGTCCTAGAAATCACCAAGCGACTGAGTTTACAGGCAGCAAAGGGAAAAGGAGGGGACGGGGTGTGTGGGGAACAGCAGGAGGCTCTGAAACTGTTCTGTGAAGAGGATTAAACTCCTATCTGTGTGGTATGTGGCAGATCCCGGGGTCACCGCACTCACACGGTGGTTCCCATACAGGAAGCTGCCCAGGAGTACAAGGTACCGAGTTGCTGTCCAGTCTAATGGGTGATAACTTTGGATGTTAATTACAGGTTAATGGTGTAACTGGGTCATTCAGCTGTGTGTAGCCTTCATTGCATGAAAGCTGATGGGGGAATTACAAACTGTGGCTGGTATTACTGGTTGTATCACAGTGTTTATTGTTATTTGCATCCCCTACAGACTCCAGATGAGCTCTGACCTTGATTGTAGGGGGCCCTGCACAAAACCCAGTGAGGGACAATCCCTGCCCTGAGCCATTGACAGGCTAACTGGACAAGACAGACAAAGGGTGGGAGGGGAAACTGAGGCACGGTAAGGGGAAGTGACTTGTCCAAGGTGACTCAGCAGATCCGTGGCAGAGCTGGATATAAAAACCTGGTTTTCCAAGGCCCAGTTCAGTGCCCTAACCACTAGCTACTCTGCCCCTTTCAGCAGCACTGAGCAGTGATGAAGTGCAGAGATTAGGGGGGAAAGACTCCTTAATACAGGCCCTAGGCCCAGCAGGGAGATGAGGTTTCCCACAGGGATTCTGAACTCCTGTGCTGCTCCATGAGGGGTTAAACTCAGATGCTGCCGGGCTGCACTAGAGGAGATCATGGGGCTAAACGCTGTGTTGGACCCCAAGCAACAAAAAACGTCCACCCCGTGGCAGGTTCAGTCACAGAGACCCCGGTGAGACTGTCACTTGATGCGCTGGGGTACCACTGAGAACAACCGTCCTGCCAGAACGAGCACGCCTCCAGCAGGGGCAGCGAATTATATGGGCCCGTGGTGCCCGGGCTCCAGCAATATTCGGGGCCAGGCCCCACCAACGTTCAGGGCCAGGTCTCTCTCCTGTCCCCGCCTGCTGCCCCTGTGCCTCTCCCAGGCCCCAGAGAGTCCCTGCAGCTCCACGTAGGCATCAACTGCCGCCACAGGGTCCTAGTGCCCCCCACCACTACTGCCAGGGCAGACTGATCCTGAGCCTGCCTTCCCCCTCGGACCCTTTCATTTTCTGGGGGGACCCTCCTGCCTGCAGTCACCGCTCCTGCCCCACGCTGGACAAGGGGTAGCCCCAGCCCCCACCCCGAGTGAGGCTACAGTGAGGGGCAGCAGCAGGGGAGCAGGCACACATGTGATGGCAACCCCTCCTCTGCCCCCACCACAGGGGAGGCGAGGGGACTTCCAGAACCTGAGAGGAGCCCTAGGAGCACATGCACTGACAGTGGTGTGAGGTGAGCATGGTGCTGGGGGGATGTGGGGGGCCCCTCCCCCAGAGCTTGCTGCTGCCTGCGAAGAGAGGGCTGGGGGGAGTCCTCCTCTCTGGCCTGCCTGCACCCCAAACTCCTCATCCCCAGCTCTCACCCCAGCCTTCTGCCCTAGCCCTGAGCCCCCTCCCACACTCTAAACCTCTCATCACCAGCCCCACCACCAAGCCCTCACATTTTTACATTTTTAAAAAATATACAGTAACTCCTCACTTAACATTGTAGTTCTGTTCCTGAAAAATTCTACTTTAAGCAAAAGGATGTTAAGCAAATTCAATTTCCCCATAAGAATTAATGTAAATGGGGGAGGGGAGGCTAGGTTCCAGGGATTTTGTTTTTTGCCAGACAAAAGACTATACTTTAGAGAGAGAGAGAGAGAGAGAGAGAGAGAGAGGATAAGTTTTAAACAATTTAATACTGTACACAGCAGTGATGATTGTGAAGCTTGGTGGAGGTGGTGGAGTCAGAGGGTGGCTATTTCCCAGGGAATGCCTTACTGCTAAATGATGAACGAGCACTCGGCTGAGCCCTCAAGCGTTAACACATTGTTGCTAATGTAGCCTCACACACTACAAGGCTGCCCGAATGGAGGGAGGGGAGACAACATGGCAGAGAGAGACAGAGACACACGCCCTGTGTGTGAGAGACACGCATTGCCCCTTTAAAGTACGCTGACCCGACGCTAACTACATTGCCTTTTTAAGTAGATTGGCAAGTTGAGACAGCAGCTGCTGCCAGCAAGCTCCCTCTGTCCTGAGTCCTGTCGTGTCCTCTCACCTGCTCTGTGGAGATGGGGGGCAGGAGAAGGGGAGGAGGACACCCTGACATCAGCACCCCTCCTTCCCCCCCCCCCCCGCACCCTCTGCAAGCAGGAGGTTCCCGGGAATAGCTCCAAGGCCACACAGGGAACTCAGGGGAGCTGTTGTGAGGCTGCCGGTCCACCCTGGTTCCAAGCCCCCACCACTAGCTCCAACAGGCTGCTCTTTCTGCAAGCAGTGGACAAAGCAGGCGGCTGCTAAACAATGTTATAAGGGAGCATTGTGCAACTTTAAATGAGCATGTTCCCTAATTCAGAGGTTCTCAAACTGTGGTCCATGGACCACCAGTGGTCTGCGAGCTCCATTCAGGTGGTCTGTGAATAGTACCCTCTAAAGGTGCGTGCCTGAGTGGCTGTACATGAGAGAATGAAGGGCCACCCACCTAATTAGTGGAGTCGCGCAGGTGTGGCTCCCAGCACATTCCACAGGACCCTGAGCTGCCATCAGATGGACTTTCAGCCTCAGTCCCTGTGGTGGTGGGGGAGGCACTGAGTTACTGCCCTGGGGGTGCTGCTGGGGGAGGGAGGAGACTTACCTGCTCACAGACAATTTTAACAGTTCTAAAACTTCAACTTTTTGAATCTCAGTGTCTAATGTCATTAGTTATTGTCTGACCAAAATATTGTCTGATCCCCCCCATAATTTCCCACAACCGTGAACATTTTACTTGGAATGAAATGCTTAAAACCCAGATTGTTGTGCCACTGGGAAAGTTTAAATCAATAAATATAAAAATTGCTTAAAACAAACATCTGTCAAAACTATATATTATAAAAAAATTCTGCCGAGCCTGACTATCACTCCTAACACACAGCTCCTGCAGGCTCATCCTCAGAGAGGGATGCCTCAGTGACCCTCCCCACCAGCACAGGGGCTGATTTCAGGACCAGAGCCCTAGTGATACATTTTTTCACTAAAGCTTTCAGGGGTGAAATTAGTTGGGTCCTTCCTGCTCTGCAAACAGCCTGAGTCATTTTCAGGCAAGGAAACACCCCCTTGCTGCTGCAGGAGGGGCATGGTGTGAATTCAGGAAATTGAAACTAACCCTGATCCACTGCCCAGAGGGCAGTGCAAAAGAGAAACCTTAGGCCCAACTGGCAGCTGGAAAATGTCCTAGAAATTGCCAAGCGACTGAGTTTACAGGCAGCAAAGGGAGCAGGAGGGGACAGGGTGTGTGTGGAACACCAGGAGGCTCTGAAACTGTTCTGTGAAGACGATCAAACCCCCATCTGTGTGGTGTGCGACAGATCCCGGGCTCACCGCACTCACACGGTGCTTCCCATACAGGAAGCTGCCCAGGAGTACAAGGTACAGAGTTGCTGTCCAGTCTAATGGGTAATAACTTTGGATGTTAATTATAGGTTAATGTTGTAACTGCGTCATTCAGCTGTGTGTAGCCTTCATTGCATGAAAGCTGATAGGGGGCGTTACAAGCTGTGGCTGGTATTACAGGTTGTATCACAGTGTTTATTGTTATTTGCATCCCCTACAGACCCCAGATAAGCTCTGACCTCGATTGTAGGAGGTCTTGCACAAAACCCAGTGATGGCCAATCCCTGCCCTGAGCCATTTACAGTCCAACTGGACAAGACAGACAAAGGGTGGGAGGGGAAACTGAGGCACAGTAAGGGGAAGTCACTTGTTCAAGGTGACTCAGTAGATCCTGGCAGAGCTGGATATAAAAACCTGGTTTTCCAAGGCCCAGTTCAGTGCCCTAATCACTAGCTACTCTGCCCCTTTCAGCAGCACTGAGCAGTGATAAAGTGCAGACAGTAGGAGGAAAAGACTCCTTGATACAGGCCCTAGGCCCAGCAGGGAGATGAGGTTTCCCACTGGGATTGTGAACTCCTGTGCTCCTCCATGACGGGTTAAACGCAGATGCTGCCGGCCTGCACTAGAGGAGATCACTGGGCTAAACGCTGTGTGGGACCCCGAGCACCTTGAGTCCACACCCACAAGGGCTCCAGACAGCGCAGGTCCATGCCAGGTACCACTGGGATTCGACTTATCTTCAGCAGAACTAACCCCTGGGCAGTGCGGACCTGTGCCAGTCTGACCTGTTCTCGTGTGTTCATGGGCAAGGACCAGCCAAGGTGGTTCCATTAGTCCCACCAGGCAGCCTTTTGAAATCTCCCAGGATCCACTGCTTCCGGGGTCTTTGCTGGGGACGGTGGGGGAGCTACCCAGAGGCCATTGCCACGGAAAGGGGCTAGGACAGCACTAGGGGAAACTCTAGCTGTTCCTAACACAAACCAACACATCTAATGGGGTTTGCCCTACTCCAGCCAGTCCAATCCCCAGGGGGCTGAAAGTCAATGGAGTTGGACTCCCTTGAGCATCCCGGCCTGTATGGCTGCCCCTGGTGGCTTATGGGGTTGGTATCACTGTTCATTAAATCTTCTCAAAAACATCTTTATAGATTCACCGCTAAGGGACACCAGTTTTCCACTGGTTTGACTCAATGGAGAGAGTGGACATAATAACTTCAAACAATCTGAATACAAAACCCACCCAATTTCCATAAATAAGGTTTAATTTCCTTGGTGTCTCTGATGTCCTACCTCTAGAAAGACCCGCTGTTGTACACAGTATTGTTGTAACTGCGTTAGTCCCGGAATATTAGAGAGACAAGGTAGGTGAAGTAATAGGTCGTCCCATCCCCATTATCCAGCCCGCTTATTCATGCCCATGACTGTCTGTAACCTGTTTGTATGAGTGATGTACCCCCACTGCCTTCTGACTATATCTTGATCCCACCCACCGTACACCCCACATTGGGGACATGACAGACTGTATATGGTATATGCTGTCCAATACCAAAACGCTAATATCCCCCTACAACCTGTATGTTACCCCCAATGACACAATAACTGATGCTTCAAACACTTTGTATCGTTTATTTTCAAATATTCTCTAATAAACTTTAAATCTGCTCATGGCCAGCTTCTGTGGGTGAATGACAAACTTTCAAACTTACACAAGGCTCTTCTTCAGACCTGGGAAAGAGTATGTTCCCCAGAGCTGAGTTGTGTGTAACTCTCTTACCAACAGGAGCTGGCCCAGCAGAAGATATTGCCTTACCCACCTAGTTTATCTAGGACGACTGACTGTTATCTTGAATTTTGGGTGGAAAACACCTCATCTACCCACTACAACCCTCAAAATAAACCCACCAAATCATTTCTGTTTGTCAGGAAAAAATACAAGCCCATTTGAAGACTCTGAGGGAAGAGAGAGAAAAGCTGCTGGGATTTAAAGTGACTGGAGAGAAGAGAAGCCAGGAGTATCTGGTAGGTGCCTGTTGTTCTTCGCCTGCTGGGACATGGAGGTGGGAGGGATGTTTATTGGTAGATTTCTCTGTGGCCTTGTGTGTGTTTCTCCACGATCATGGGATGCTGTGTGTGTGTGTGTGTGTACACAGGTGTGCATATCACAAATGTTCTCTCCCTGGAGAAGGACAACAGCATCTTCTGCAGGATCTAAGATGCAGTTTAATTAATGAGTTAATTACGACCCCTTGTGGCTTTCACAACATTTCTCCCAAACTACACTGACTATACCCCAGTAGCCATGGAGACAGCCCTTTCAGAGAGATGGGGGCCCAATGGGAAGCTGTAAGAGAATCCTCTCCCTTGTGATCACAGTGTATAGTCAAGTGTCAGGATGTGAAGAATGGTGGGTTTTGAACCTCAGTCCACAGAGACTGTCATTACAACCCAGCCGCTCTCCAGAGCCAGCAGGGGAGGGGCTAGTGGAACTCTGGCCCCACCAGAGGATCTGCCTACGAAGCTCCCAATTGGAGCAGACGTTCGGATGCATGAATTACGCCAGCAGGAGTCACGTGAAGTTGTCCAAACAACTGTGTGAACTTCCAATCTGCTGCTGGACTGGACCCTGACTCTGGCTTGGCCCTGGCATTGTCCCTGACTCAGGTTTGACCTGCAGTACTATTATCTGACTTCAGCTTAACCCTTCGTGTGGCTGCCTGACTCCAACTCCAGTCCCGATCCCTGGTGTGACTCCAGACACTGATTCTGACTCAGCCGTTGGCATGACTCCTGAGCTCGACTGTAGCCCCAACCCTTGGTGAGATCCTGACTTTGACTCCAGCTCTGATTTTGGCTGTAGTTCCCGATTTCCAGCTGCAGCTCTGAGCACTAGGCCTGACGGCTCATGTCCTGGTCTCTACACAGATGTGTTAGAGATTGTAAAGAAACTCTCTCTCGTAAGACTGTGTGGAAGGTCATCAGGCTCTGTCCATGTTCCTGACCAGCCCTTTCCTTATTTCTTATAGAAACAGACAGAAACTGAGAGGCAGAAGATTGTGTCTGAATTTCAGCAACTCCAGCAGTTCCTGGAGGAGCAAGAGCGACTCCTGCTGACCCAGCTGGAGAAGCTGGACGAGGAGATTATGAAGATACAGAATGAAAATATCACCAAACTCTCCGAGCAGATTTCCCATCTCAGTGAGCTGATCAGGGACCTGGAGGGAAAGCGTCAGAAGCCAGCAAGTGAATTCCTGCAGGTGAGATTGAATTGGAAACATCCCAAATCCCAACACAGGGACAGGACAGCTCCTGAACCACGGGCACAGGAGTCCAGCAGTCAGAGATCTCAGTGTAACTCAATGTGTGCATTGCTGACATGTGAATGATGATTGTTATTTGCAGACTCACAGACACATTGATATTAGAGATGGAAAAGCCCCATTAGCTCAGTGAAACCATGTCCCTGGGGCCAGGGCAGGGCTGATTTTTCCCTGTATTTGCAAAATCCCTTTCCTGGAATCCCAAGTGTGTGTCAGGTGGTACTGAGATTTATTTTAATCTTTCTCCTCTCTCTCTCCTCTAGGATGTCAAAAGCACCTTGAGTAGGTACGTGGCTCTCTCTCCCTCCCACACATACTTGACAATGCTGGGAAAGAGCATGGACATGATGTTAGCTCTGCATCTCCACTGCAACGTGTGTGGGGAAGATCACATGTTGGATAAAAATCTCTCTCACTAATTTCATCCTGAGGTTCTCACCCTTGTATAGAAGACTCTGGAATTCTTGAGTCTGTGGGAAAGACTGACCTCAAGTATTTCCTAGAGATGTCACATCCCTGGGGGACTGGCTGCCTCAGGATTGTGGGAATGGACTGTGGGCCTCTCACTGCTGAGGCACTGGTCACTATTCAGCCCAGGCAGCAGTGGTCAAGAGTCTTTTCCAGCCTGAGGCTTGGTAGGAGACCTGTGTGGAATGAGGTGGGGAGCGGGGAGTTGGCATCTCAGTCTAGTTCCTAGTGGAAAGATTTCTACAGCACTTCACATAGGGATTTCCTGTCCCTCAGAGCATGGAGGCCAAGTTGTAAATTGGCCATGGAGATTCAATTCCCCTTTTGTCCCCAGAGCTGAAGAATATTAATGAGCCCTTTGAAGGGAAGGTTGTACGGCCAGGGGCTGTGTTGCACCTACTCTGAGGCTGGGAGAAGTCAAGGAATTCTGACTCCAGGCATATTAGAGCAGGGACTCACTAGCCAGAACTTATAATGAATCACACAATGAAATATAATCACGTGAAATTGTTTCTCTCTAGGTGTGAGAAGAGGAAGTTCCAGCAGCCAGAGGAGATTTCTCCTGAACTGAAAGAGCAAGTCAGAGATTTCTCCCAGAAAACTATTGTGCTATTGGCGACTCTGAGGAAATGCAAAGGTACCTAAAATGGATCTAGGAATGGAAATTGGGATGTGCCTTTGAGACTATGGGAAGAAAAAGTTGCTGGTCAATTGGTTCACACTTAGATGATGCTTCTATTTAATGTTGGGTGAGAAGGCCAGACACTTGGTCCAAGACATTCAGGTTGATTCATTCAAACCTTTGTTTGCACCACAAACATGCCTTTCAATTACAACTGCAAAGTAAGAAATGACTCACAGACTTTAAGGTCAGAACAAATCTCTCAGATAAACTTAAGCAGATCCATCTGCTCTGACCTCCTGCACATTGCAGGCCACAGAACCGCCTCGCCGACTCCTGCAATTTACCCATAAACTCTGGCTGAATTACTGAAGTCCTCAAATACTGATTTAAAGACTCCAAGTTACAGAGACTCCACCATTTATTCTAGTGTAGTATCTGTACAAAAAACAAAACAAAAACAGGGTCTCTGGCAATTTGACCTGGTGGAAAATTCCTTCCCTATCCCAAATATAGTGGTCAGTTTGACACTGAGCATTTCAGCAAGACCCAACAGCCAGACACCTGGGAAAGAATTTTCTCTAACTCAGAGCCCTCCCCATCTAGTGCCCCATCACCAGCCGTTGGGATATTTGCTACTAGCCATCGCATATAGAAAGAAGTGCTGGCCAGTTCCCTTCTCCCAGGGCATAGGCGGGTCATGGGGGGATTTTTCCTATGAAGCTCTGATTACCCCTTACAATGTCTGACATATTATACACATCCAAATTGCATATTTATTAGTTCTTTTCCAATCACCTTTGAGTGATATGAATATGAAGTACCTTATATAGGTCAGACACTGCACATGCAGAAAAAAGCCCTGCCAATGAAATGTTCATGCAAGCTATTTTCATGTTCTTGTTCTCTTCTCTCTTGTGGTTTATTACCACTGATTGTGCACACGTCACTTTGACCCTTGTCTCCACACAGGGGGTATTGGACTTCTCTGTGGCTGGATGCACAGCCCCCCTCAGCCCAGCTCCCACCCTTCAGTGTCACCCCATCTCTGCACAGCCTCCCTCAGCCCAGCTCCAGCCCTTCAGTGCTGCCCACCACTGCACAGCTCCCCTCAGCCCAGCTCCCTCCAGGCCTTCATTGCTGCCTCCATATTGCACAGCTCCCCTCAGCCTAGCTCCAGCCCCTCAGTGCTACCCCTCCCCCAGCTGCACAGACCTCCTCAGCAGGGCCGGCTCCACACCCCAGCATGCCAAGTGCGTGCTTGGGGCGGCATGCCGTGGGGGACGCTCCACCGGTCGCCGGGAGGGCGGCAGACGGCTCTGGTGGACCTCCCGCAGGCACGTCTGCAGGAGGTACACCGGAGCCGCGGGACCGGCGACCGCCAGAGCGCCCCCCGCAGCGTGCCACCGTGCTTGGGGTAGCAAAATTGCTAGAGCCACCCCTGCCCCTCAGCCTAGCTCCGCAGCAGCAGCAGGGATGAAAGACAAAGGGAAGCCACTTTGGGGAGCTACCGGAGGTGAGCCCCCCTGTCACGGAGTCCCCGTGCGATGCTCCAGAACTGCTCCCCACAAAGCCAGGCAGGACTTTGGGGAGCCTCCTCTCCCTCGGAGCAGACTGTCTGCAGGGCAAGAAGCTCCCACGGCTTCACCTCCTGGGTCTCTCCTTGGAGCATTCAGCATCCTCTGCCCCTCCATGCGCTTCCCACAGCGAGCCCACCCCAGCGGGGTCCTGGGGAAGCCACTGGGTCCTGGACCCCCACTTCACAGTCAGACGTGACTCTCAGCCAGCCAGTAAAACAGAGGTTTATTAGATGACAGGAACACGGTCTAACACAGAGCTTGTAGGTACAGCGAACGGGACCCCTCGGCCGGGTCTGTTCTGGGGGGCAGTGAGCCAGACACCCACGTCTGCACTTCACTCCTCATCCCAGCCAGCTCCAGACTCCCAAACCCCGTCCATCCCCTCCTCTCTGCTCAGTTCCTTTCCCGGGCCAGGAGGCCACCTGACTTCTTTGTCTCCAACACCTTTAGTTGGTACCCTTGCAAAGAAGGGGCCCAGGCCATCAGTTGCTAGGAGACAGTGTCAGGCATTTATGTGCACTGGCCCTTTGCTCTGCAGCAATCACACACCCTTATTCCACCACCTAGATACTTAAGAACTGCATCAGGGACACTGAGGCACCAACACAGTATTCAGAGAAAGCATTAAGAACATTCCCACTTCGTCACACACACACCCCCACACAAGAATTTGTTCCACCCCTGCTCACAACAGACCCCTGCCCCCAGCAGAGATTGTCCTTGTCAGGAGGCAGAGGAGGTTCCCACCCACCCTGGGATAACCCCTGCCTGGAGGGGGGGTGCCCTGGTCACAGTGAGGGGGTGGGAAACCCTGCTCCCCTGAGAGACCCCCCTCCTCTGCTTCCCACATCCTGTGACATGATGGGGGATCTCCCATGTAAGGGACACAGACAGGGGAGAGACATGGGGTAAGCAGTGTAGAGATGGGAAACACTCACACACACACACCCTCCTCCTCCTCCTCCTCCCATAAAACAAATTATTTAAACAAGAAAGTAGTGACAACAATGCACTGAAATATGGTTTTAGGATAAATATTTATTTCAGTGCCCCAATCCTACAAACAAAATATTGACTGTGGCAGTGAGGTACATTCAAAAACACTAAAGTGACTTGAATTTATTATTATTGTTATAGTTTATTATTTATTAACTACCTAGCCAGGTTATGGTTTTCTCAGTGTGGAAAATTGTGTGTTAATTTACGGGTTGAACGATGACTGAACGACATAACACCCCGCCAATGTCCATCAGTAGCGGCTTGGCTACACTTGAGAGTTGCAGCATCGGTGGTGGCTTTACAGCGCTGTAAGTTACTCCCCGTCCACACTGGCAAGGCACATACAGCGCTGCATCTACCTGGCTACAGCGCTGGTTGTACTCCATCTCGACGAGAGGAATAAAGAGAACAGCGCTGGTGCTGCAGCGCTGGGGTGCCAGTGTAAACAGTGATTAATCTTAATACGCTGTAACTGACCTCCAGAACCTTCCCATAATGCTTTTAAGTAAAGATAACTCTCTTTGTTTTATTGTGATGCCTCTGTTTGTTTTGTTGTGAACTGGGGCTCCCGGAGCTGCTTATCTAAAAAACAAACACAGCTCCTGTTTGCTCGAGCAGAGGCAGGGAGCTCCCTTTGGAAAGCCCACAGCTAGTGTTTGCTTGAAGGGGGGAGGAGGGAAGGGGCTTGAGAAGTGAAGCATTGCGGCACGGGGGGGGGGGGTTCGTTTCGGGGAGGCTGCTTATCTGGTCTGTGAGGAAAAAAACAAAGAGGCTATTTGCATTTCGTGAATGAGAGAGGGGTGGGGGAAGGGGTCGGAATTTGCAAGGTAGGGAGCTGACACAGTGTCAGCTCCAAAAATCCACTCTCTCTGTCTCCCCCACGCTCCCTGTCACACTCCACCCCACCCCCGTCTTTTGAAAAGCACGTTACAGCCACTTGAACGCTGGGATAGCTGCCCATAATGCACCACTCCCAACACTGCTGCAAATGCAGCAAATGTGGCCACACTGCAGCGCTGGCAGCTGGCAGTGTGGCCACACTGCAGCGCTTTCCCTCCACAGCTGTATGAAGACAGCTTTAACTCCCAGCGCTGTACAGCTGCAAGTGTAGCCAAACCCTAGGTTTGGTAATTTTGTCAAGTGTCTGTCGTACAATATGATGCTGCCGACCCCTGGCCAAAGGGACCAAAGTGGGTAAAGTTACTTTTATGATAAAGTCTTTGTATGATCTGGGTCTAGGGTACGACAAAAGGCAGTGAGTGAATGAGACAAACCAACTGGAGTCTCAGGGGTGGGAGGGGATGATGAGGGGAAAAATAAATCTCACTTACAGATTGTGGGTCCTGGGATGGTTGTGAGGCTGCAAGGATGTTGGTTCTATTGCTGGGAAATGCCTGAATGAGAGAGGAAATAGAAGGTTTCAGTTAGTTTATATTAAATGCCTGAGTGTGTCTCTGGGCCTCTCAGTCTGTTCTGTCATGATGAAAGCACAGTTCTATGTGTTCAGAATGGGGACGCTGTTACAAATATGAAAGCCTGAAATCTCGTCTCTTTTCTCCCACCAGACACTCTGCTGTCTGCACTGGAGACACAAATTGGAGAACCCCTAGGAGCACACAGACAGGGTGAGTTCTTCTTCGAGTGATTGCTCATGTCTATTCCACAATAGGTGTGCGTGCTCGCCACGTGCACCAGTGCCGGATGTTTTTCCCCTAGCAGTACCCGTGTGCGGGGAGCAGCCCCTGCAACCCCTGGATTCAGGGCAGGCTCTAGGTTTTTTGCCGCCCCAAGCAAAAAAATTTTTGGCTACCCCACACCCCAGCCCAAGCCCCCCACCACCACCCCAGCACTGGGCTCTCTCTCCCCCCCGCACCCACACCCCAGCCACGCCAGCATTAGGCGCCCCCCCCCCCAACGGGAGATCCGCTACCAGCACATGGCAGATGAGCTCTGGCCCAGCCGCGACTCCGTTCCCATGCGGGTGGAGCTGCTGGGCAGTGCATAGTGGGAGTACTTCCAGGTGGTGGTGCGGGGCGGCGCGGAGAACATGGCCCCCTCCCTGGGCTTTGCGGCACTGCTGGTGGCTGAGGTGGATCAGTTCGTGCTCACCGCCCTCACTCCCGACATGCTGGCGGCCGAGGACCTGGAGAGCCCCCCGGACCTGCTGCTCTTCAGCCTCACCGCACCCCGGCCCAGCCCCGGCGGGCGGGAAGGCGAGGATCTCCGGCTGCAGGGCTGCCTGCTCAGCACTGATGAGCACCGGCCACTCACCTCTTCACACACTCCAGGATCCCCTCTCGCCCCCGCAGCCTGGGCTCGGCTCCAGGGGACCCCGCTTCCCTCTCTCACCAGCTCCTCACACCCTCCAGGAGCCCCTCTCACCCCCGCAGCCGGGGCTCGGCTCCAGGGGACCCCGCTTCCCTCCCTCACCATCTCCTCACACCCTCCAGGAGCCCCTCTCACCGCTGCAGCTCGGGCTCGGCTCCAGGGGACCCTGCTTCGCTCCAGGGCCTGGGCTGCGGCGGCGGCAAGAGAGGCTCCCGGAGCATGTGAGGAGCCGGGGAGGGAGGGAAGCGGGACCTGGGATGCAGGGAGGGGGGAGGGGTCCTGCTGCTGCTGCCGCTCTGAGTCTCCCCAGGGCAGCGCGGCATTTCCCTGCCCGAGTGGGCTGTGCAGGGCGCCGCCAGGCTGGGCAGGGGGCGTGGATCCCAGCTCGTGCGCTGACAGGGCGAGTGGCTTTTTGTCACTCCAAGCAAAAAAACAAAAAAAAAAGGGAGGGGGGGTGGATTTTGCTGCCCCTTAGAAAGTGCCACCCCAAGCACATGCTTGGAGGGCTGGTGCCTAGAGCTGGCCCTGCCTGAATTGGTGCCTGGCTGGCGCGGTAGAAGGGGATCTGCCCCATGCTCCAGAGGCAAGCCACCGCTGGGATCGCCGCATTCGCCACCGGTCCGATACTGGTCTCGGTCTCAGGAACTTTCCCGACACCACTCACTGCCCAGCGACCATTCAGGGCCTAGTCCATGTGGATCACTCTCAACGCCGGCCGGAATCCCGGCAGCGCTCCTCTTCGCAGAGCAAATATCGACGGGACTGTGGCGGAGGTCACCAGTGGTCCTGATCTCGAAGGAGGTACTGCAGTTGGTCGTGGCACGATCGTCGATGCTGTTCCCACTCGGACTCCCGCTCCAAGTCTCCGCCAAGGCATCGTAGCCCTGGGTGTCGATCGCCGGCGTCCCGCTGTCGTAGGTCTGCCCGTCGAGACCAATCACGGAGCAGCTACTACCGTTGGTGCCGTTCCTCCGCATTGAGATTGCGGTCCTGTGGCCGACGCAGATCCCGACACCACCTCTACGCCCAGTCCAGAAACAGCAGTGAGTCATATGCCAGCCCAGCCTCTGCTCACGGCCGTTCATCTACAGGCCAGGCTAGCCAACTCGAACAGCCAGATCCGCCAGTGCCGCAGCAAGTGTGATGGCACTGAGCATCATTGCCAGCCCAGTGGTACCAGTGGTCACCATGGCCTCCGGTGCAGCCCCCAAATGTGGGCTCGCTCGGTGGCCAAGGCATCGGAAGCCCTGTCGGCCTCCACTACACCGCCAGGAAAGGAATCGGTGGGACCCGTGTCCTCAGTACCGTGCCCAGAGTCCAACCAGGTGGTGGATCCTCCAGTGCCAGCCAACACCCAAAGCACCCCACCGGCCTCCTCGCCCTGTTCGGACGACCTGATTGTGACCCTGCCCCCCTCCATCCCGCAGGAGGACTAGGTCCTCACCGTGCCAAACTCAGTGCTCACCACCCTGCGGTGGTGGTATGCCCCAAGCAACATGCTCCAAAGGGTCCTGTTCTGGGACAGGGCCCCATTGTTGGAGCTGGTGTCCGATGCATCAGACCTGGGCTGGAGGGCCCATGAGGGGAATTTTCAGACCCAAGGCCTGTGGTCTCTGCAGGACCTGACCCTTCACATAAATGTCAAGGAACTCAGGGTGGTGTGGCTGGCGTTTATGGCCTTCTGCTCGCACCTGAAGGGCAAGGTAGTCAGGGTGGTCACGGACCACACGGCCTCGATATTCTATATCAACAGGCAAGGCGGGGCCCAATCCTCTGCCACGAAGCCCTCAGTCTGTGGGACTTCTGTATAGCCCACGACATCCACCTAAAAGCCTTTCACCTGCTGGGCGCCCGGAATGTGAGGGCGGATCGCTTGAGCAGGGACTTCTCCTCTCAGCACGAGTGGTCTCTACACCTGGAAGTGGCCCACCAGCTCTTCCAAGGGTGGAGAACTCCCAGGTGGACCTGTTCGCGACCCAGCAGAACCGACGATGCCCCCGGTTCTGCTCCAGGGGGGACTAGGGAGAGGAGCTATCTCTGATGCCTTTCTCCTGTCCTGGTCAGGCCAGCTTCTCTATAACTTTCCCCCATTCCTGCTGATTAGCATGGTCCTGGAGAAAATAAAAATGGATTAAGCCAGGGTCGTCCTCATTCCCCCGGCATGGCTGAGACAGCACTGGTACGGGACCCTCTCGGGCCTGGCACTGGCTCTGCCGTGGCCGCTCCGGCTCTGCCGGACTTGCTCTCCCAGGACCAGGCCTGCCTCCTCCACCCCAACCTAGCAGCTCTTCACCTCACGACATGGCTGCTCAGTGGCTAGGTGGCGAGGCAAGTACATGCTCAGAACAGGCCCACCGTGTCCTCTTCGAAAGGAGAGGGCCCTCCACTTGCTGCTCTTTCTTGGCAAAGTGGTCTCGGTTTTCCAGGTGGGCGGCAGACCAGGGTGTGCTCCCAACGGCCGCCCCGATCCAGCTTATTCTTGATTACCTCCTCCACCTGTGGGCCCAGGGCCTGGCACCCTTGTCAGTCAGGGTGCACCTAGTGGCCATATTGGCCTTCCATCCCCCGGTGCAAGGACACACACTATTTTCCCATGCTATGACTGGTCGGTTCCTTAAGGGTTTGGACCATCTTTACCCATATTCTAAACCCCTGGTCCCACCGTGGGACCTGAACCTGCTGCTGGCTCGTCTTACAGGGCCTCCGTTTTAACCGTTAGCCACGTGTTCCTGGTCTCACCTCTCATGGAAAGTGGCCTTCCTGGTTGCTATCTCGTCAGCCAGGCGGGTCTCTGAGCTCAGGGCCCTGACCTCTGAGCCCCCATATATGGTCTTTGATAAGGACAAGGTCCAGCTCCGCTCACACCCCGCGTTCCTCCCGAAGGTGGTCTCTGCCTACGACATGGGTCAGGACATTTTTCTACCGGTTCTCTGCCCCAAACCTCATGTGCCTAGTGAGGAGCGCCATCTCCCCATGCTCGATGTGAGACGAGCTCTGGCTTTCTACCTCAAGCGGACCAAGCCATTCAGAAAGTCCTCACAACTGTTCATTGCATTGGCGAGCGTGTGACGGGCCAACCGATTTCCACTCAGCGGCTTTCTAATTGGATCAGTTCATGCATCCACTCCTGTTATGAGCTGGTGCGTATTCCCCCCCCCCAGCCCCCGCCACCATTGTGAGGGTACACTCGACTCGGGCACAGGCCTCGTCAGCTGCCTTCACGGCCCATGTCCCTGTACAGGACATTTGTAGGGCCGCCACCTGGTCTTCAGTTCACAAGTTCACCTCACACTATGCAATAGTCTCCCAAACCAGGGATGATGCCAGGTTTGGCAGGGCGGTTCTCCATCTCGAGAACTTGTGAACTCCTAATCACCTCCAGCACATATAACTTGGAATCACCTATTGGAATACACATATTTAACTTGGAATACACATGAGCAATCACTTGAAGAAGAAAAGACAGTTACCTTTTCCGTTTTTCGAGATGTGTTGCTCATGTCTATTCCACATCCCGCCCTCCTTCCCCTTTGCCGGAGTTGTCTGGCAAGAAAGAACTGAGGGTGGGGGAAATGTGCAGCTCCCCTTATACCGCGCCAGGTAGGCACCACTCCAGGGGTCGTGTGGGGGCGCTCCTCCCCTACGGGTACTGCTAGGGGAAAAACTTCCGGCACTGGTGCACGTGGCACGCACACATACCTACTGTGGAATACACATGAGTAACACATCTCCAAGAACACCAGTTACGGAAAAGGTAACTGTCTTTTTGCAGCTGGAGGTTGTCTTTAAATTATGAGAAAATTCCAGTGAAATCATCTTCATGAGATTGTAATGAAAGTTACCAACCAAATCAACAGTGGCCATGACACACACACAGCCCTACAAATAACCCATTAAACAGCGAGGAGATCCAGGGGCACTGGAACATGGGGGGCCAGAGGGCCAAGCCCACCCACTTTTTAACATGGGCATAGTTTAGGGGCACGGGAACATGTTGCTCCCCCAAACTGCAAGCCTTGGGCCGGCGTGGAGCATCACAGGCAGTGGCTGTGCTTCATGGTGAGGCAGCTGATCAGCCCCAGTGTAGCACAGCATCTTCCTGGAGCTGGCCCCTCTCAGTGGCCCCCACCTCTGCTCCTCTTCCTCCTGGACCCTCCACCTGCCCTGGGTGGTGCACACGGGAGAGTGGGGACATGGGAAGGTGGAGGGTCAGGGGCTCTCCATAGTGGCCAAGGCTCCCAGCCTGGCCAGGGGCAGGGCCTCGGCGGGAAGATGAAGAGTGGGGCAGGGAAGGGAGAAGGCAGGTCCAGAGGTGGTGCGACCTAGTACCCCCCCTCCCCAACTTCTACCAAGCTGACATCACACAAATAATCCTGACACCAACCTTAGTGCTGAGTTCATGCCCATGCTAATGAACAGAAACACTCTCCCTGAGCAGCACATGAACAGAGCTCTCTGCCCCAAGGGCTGACACATCCCTCTGTTTTGTCCAGGTTGCAGGGGGTCTCCCTATCGCTCTTCTCCAACATCCTGCCTTTCCTCTGAGCAGAGCTGGGCTCTCCCATTGGAGCTGCTCACTGCTTCCTGGATTGGAGAGATGCTCTCCCTGTGATGCTGGCAGCTCCTCCCTTCTCTCTGGGCTGGGGATGGGGCTCCCCCACCCAATGCCACCTCCTACTTTTTGGTGTTAAGCAGCTCCTCCCCAATGCTGCATCATCCTCTCTGTTCCCTGGCCTGGGAGTGGAGGCTGCATTAGAGGAGGGAGATTCCCTCTGGGGTTCAAAACTGTAGCTGCCTCCTCTTCTCCCTCCTCACTAAAACCTTCCTGGCTGTGTCTCTCCTGCAGGGAATGGTGCAGAACCAACATGGGTAGCTGGGAGCTGAAGCTTATGCAAGCAAATGGGAAACTAATGAAGTGGGTCTCCTTACACAGACTGAGGAGCTGCAGTAACATCCCTGCTCAGTCTCAGGTGCCCAGGAAAGAGGCAGCTCCCTGGGATCCAGGCCTGTCCCAGCCAGGACAGGCCTGCTGGGGAGTGTGAGAAATGGTCCCAGCCTCCCCCAGGACCGAGCTCTGCCCCTAACCAGGGCCGTAGCAACAAAGAACGTGGCCCCCTCCGAACATATGTCCGGGGCCCCTTACAATGCAGAAACTGGAATGCGGTATTTATTTTATACAATATACAGGGTTCATATTATGTATACATAGGCCTACAGTGTACATGTATTCCGTATTTACGCAAAGCGCTTCTTTCAAGCCTTGTTCTCCGGAAATTGGTTAATCAATGCATCATAGTCCAGAGATCTGGCAATCTTGTTTTCGATTGAGATAACTGCAAGCGCAGAAAGCTTGTCATCTATCATGGTTGAGCGAAGGATATTCTTGATCAGTTTCATTCTGCTGAAGCTCCTTTCAGCACCGGCGACAGTAACTGGTGTGGTCAGAAGAATTCTGATGCAAATGCAAAGATTCGGATATATCTCCTGAAGGCTGTTCTTATATATGTATGTTAAAAAATTGTTTGCCATGACAAGTCCTCTCTCTTTCTCAATGACATAAATAAAACGATTCAATTCCATTGTGAGTTCGTTGGCATCAATGTCTCCCATTTTTCTTTCAAAATTTTTGTTGTGATTCTCCAGTTCATTTTCTCTGTGACACTGCTTCAGGCTGTTAGTGTTGTACAGAAATCCAAACAACTTATACCACTCCACGAGTTGGTCAAATTGCGACGAAACAGAAGATATGGCCTGATCAGTGAGAACAAGAAAGAACTGCAATTTGAATTTTTCTTCGGCAGAAAGACGACTCGAATCATCAGCACATTCGTAATCAAACATTCTCTTCTTACGTCGCACCCTGGTTTCTGGAAACACCTGCTCAATACCCATATGCTCTGCTATTTCACGTGCATTTGTGACCACAGAGTTATATCCTGTATTTCGATAGTCTTCCAAAAACTTCATTGTAGCACCGACTTCTGCCTGCAGTACGTCAATTGACACATCTGGTGACTGAGTTAATTTGCTGGTTTTATTGACGTGAAATAGTATATCGTACCACGTGCACACAGTCAGAACAAAAGGCCACGTAGTAACATGGTCTAAAAGCGCACCGGCTTCTGTTGCTGTATTGCCATCTTTCTTTTCGAGCGCATATTCTCGCAAAGATGACAAAGCATTGCACAATTCTTCAAGGTGATAATGCAATGGCTTCACAGCATCAATTCTCGACTCCCAACGAGTGTCCGATAACCCTTTAACAGATATTGGCATATGTTCTTGAAGTATATCCCAACGTGAAGGTGACGAAGAAAAAATAACGTATATTCTGTTAATCAGACCGAAAAAGTCAACGGCATATTTCGATGACTTTGCTGCGTCTGAGATCACAAGATTCCAAGTGTGAGCTCCACATGGTACATACAAGGCACGGTCATTTATTTCTAGCATGTGGGCTTGAACTCCTTTATTCTTTCCTCTCATATTTGCGCCGTTATCATAAGCTTGGCCTCTCATGTCAGCAATGTCTATTCCTAAGTTGTTTGCCTTTTCAAGAAACGCTTCCAATAAGCCCTCGCCAGTTGTATCATGAACATTAAGAAAACCAACAAACGCTTCACGAATATTGACACCATCTTCACCGTTGCATTCAAAAACGCATAACACCACAGACATCTGTTCTTCATGTGACACGTCGGGAGTACAGTCCAAAATAACTGAATAATATTTTGCTTTTTTAAGCTGTGCAATGTTGGCCTCTTGAATGTTACTGGAAACAAGTTGAATCAGCTCGTTTTGGATCTGTGGACTGAGGTACTGAACATGTGTCTCTGCCTTCTTAATCTTCTGTAAAAGTTCGCTGAGGACAGTATCATACTTTGCAAGCAATTCAAACAGTCCCAAAAAGTTGCCATTCGAAGGATCGCCGAGCTTTTCATTACTTCCTTGAAATGCCAAGTTTCTTTCGGACAAGAAAATAACGACATCAACCATGCGTTTGACAACATTTCTCCAGAAATCTCTTTCTTTCAGAAAAGCCTGCAATTCAAGTTGGTCAATAGATGTACGGTTTACTATGCCTGACCGAAGGTCAAACCATTTCACCATACAGTCTTGATGACCTTTGCCTGTTTCATGCTGCTGAAGTCTTCTTGACAGTGCTTTCCAAGCAGATGTTCCACGACGTAGCGGTATGTCGCCAGTGCCAAATAATTTACAACAAAAACAAAAAATGGCATCTTTCTGAACTGAGTACATTAACCATGAATGTCTTATTTTCTCGCCATTTGCCATGGTTCGATAGAAATGAGTACTTGTGAACCTCCGTCTTTCCTCGTTAAATGGAAAATCGTAACTTTCATTCTGCTGCGGTGGGCCACGTGCAACAATGTCACACACTTGCCTGTCCGATATTATAGACGGCCAATCTCCTGGATCACCAGTCAGTGGTTCAGATTCAGATACTTCTTTCCCGGCAGCAGCTGGAATATCTGTCACAGTTTGTTTGGTAGAACAACTGGCTTCACCTTCGACCTCACTTGAAGCACTTCTGGATACTTCTGGATACGATTCGTCGCTGCTAGCGCTGTCCGTTTCATGTGCCTGTACCTGTACGTTGGATTGCAGCGCAAAATACGTTGACAACTTTGGAATTTTCTCAAGTTCCTTCTCGGCATCTTTTGCTGCCTTTCGTTTACTAGCTCCACTCTTATACGTTCTCTTAGACATCACAAAGCATGCTTCTGCGTTGGAAACGATAAAAAACTAAACAACTAAATTAATAACATTTATCCGCCGACCGCCATTATGAACGCAAATACACATTCTTTGAATGGGTCCAACTAAAATTCGAAACTGACCGACAGACAACTAATGTAGCCAATAGCATTATAATGTATCATAATGATTTCATGGTTTTGTCAATAAAACCGACATGGATTGTGCGATAGCGTCAATAAATGTCACTTACCTAGTTATACCTTATTTTTCTTCTTCGAGTGATTGCTCCTATGCATTCCATTTAGGTGTGCGCACCGCGCGTGCACGGTTCTTCGGAACATTTTTACCCTAGCAACACCGGCGAGCCGGCTGGGCGCCCCCTGGAGTGGCACCGCTATGGCGCTGTATATATACCCCAGCCGGCCCGTCCGCTCCTCAGTTCCTTCTTTCCGCCCGTGACGGCTAGTAGGAACAGTGGAGTGCTCTCTTACCTCCACAGCCATAGCGTTCTCAATAGTTTTCCTGTATATAGTTGTTAATAGTTTGTTAGTTTTCTTGTTAAAGTTGATAGTTAGTTGTATAGCATAGTAGTTAGGGAATTAGAGGGGCTAGCCCTCTTCTTCCGCCCCAGTGCGGGCTTATGCCCGGGGCACCGGGATTCAAGCCCTGCGTGGCTTGCCAACGGTCCATGCCGGTGAGTGACCCGCACGACTCTTGCCTCCGCTGCCTGGGAGAGTTGCACCGGTCAGATAAGTGCCCCATTTGTGTGGCTTTCAAGCCGCGTACGAGGAAGGAGCGGGACTCTCGATTAAAACAGCTCCTGATGGAGTCGGCTCTCCAACCTCCGGCACCAGCTCCGTCGGCGCCGAAACTGGCCTCAGTGAGCAGCGCACCGGCAGCACCGAGCCGCCCGTGCCGCGCGCTGCCTCGGCACCCGGCACCGAAGACCCGGCACCGCTCCCTCTCCCCGGGGAAGAAGCAAAAGGTGCCGAAGACGGCAGCTGCCAAACAACAGCACAAGCCGTCAGCCCAGCCGCCACCGACCTCAACGGTACAGGCTGAGGCAGTGCACAAAAAGTGCACCGGGCCGTTGACTCCGGCGCCGCAAGGGCCGCCGAGTCCGGCACCGCCCGGCTCCCCAGTGCCGACCGAGGAAGAGCTGAGGCTCCCGTCTACGCCGGAGGCGTTCGCAACGGCAAGGGAGCTAATTGACCTCACGGATCAGGGCCATCAGCTACCGGCACCGCCAGTACGGATTCTAAAATCCATGGGAAAGCCTCTGATGATGCGCCCTCCTTCTCTCGGCCGAGGTGATCGGAGCACCATGATCCGCTCTCGCTCCCGTTCTCCTTCAAGGGGCCGATCACCACCGCACCGGGCCCGCTCCGCACGGCGGTCGACGTCGAGACGACGCTCCCCATCTCATCGCCGGTCGCAGTCCCGGTACTGCTCGCAATCGCGGTACCGGTCGCACTCCCGGCGGCGTTCCAGGTCCCGGTCGCTGAGTCGCCGGCACCGCACACGGTCCGGCTCCAGACATCGCGGACGTTATCGCGATTCGCGCAGCCGCTCAAGGCGCCGCCGATCGCGCTCGAGGTCAGTCTCCCGGCACCGCCGGTCAAGCTCCCGGCACCGCAGGTCGAGCTCTCGGCGCCGCAGGTCGAGCTCCCGGCACCGCCGGTCGAGCTCCCGGTACCGCGCTTCACGAAGGTCCCGTTCGCCGATCAAGCATGACGACCGGCACCGTCCACTGGCACCGGAGAGACAGTTTATCCCGGCACCGGATGTTCACCCGGGTACCGCTACGGCCCCTCCCTGGCCTTCGAGGGAGCCCTCAGTTGCTTCTCCGGAGGGCAGCGCGGTGGACTTCAGAGCGGGGTCTATTCCGCCAGACCATGGACCTCAGCAATGGGGGTTTGGGGTACCCTGGGCCCATCATGAGCAGGGGCCTCCCCTTCCACCGAGGCAGCCTGTTTCGGTGCGCTCGGTGCCGGAGGCCACGGTGAGCAGGCCACCCCCATCTCCCACGCCGCAGTCTGCCCCCCGTGATACACCGTTGGGGCATGAGACGCTGGCACCAGACAGACCAGACGCTCAGCCAGCTCCTGAAGAGGTGCTGCCTGGTCACTCCTCATCCTCCTCTCCCGACGAGGCGGTGGCGGGGGCGTCGCCGGCAGAGCCCCCACCGATAGACCTCAAAGCGCATCAGGACCTTCTTCGGCGGGTAGCGAAAGCTATCAACCTGCCAATCGAGGAGGTCCAGGAGGTCGATGATCCCATCACAGACGTAGTGGGAGCAGACGCCCCCGTAAGAGTAGCGCTGCCATTTATCCGCACAATCCAGCGGAACAATGCCGCCATCTGGCAGTCGCCCTCCTCCGTCCCTCCCACGGCACGCGGCGTGGAGAGGAAGTATTCGGTACCACCAACAGGGTACGAATACCTTTATGTCCACCCGGCTCCGGACTCGTTGGTGGTCCAATCCGTTAACGACCGGGAGCGTAACGGACAGCCTGCCGCTGCGCCGAAGTCTAAGGAGTCCAGGCGCATGGACTTACTGGGACGAAAGATTTACTCCGTGGGCGGTCTCCAACTCCGCATCGCTAATCAAATGGCCCTGCTCTCCCGGTATACCTTTAACATCCTGGGTTGCCTGGGAAAGTTCGCGGAGCTGACCCCACAAGACTCCCGCCGGGAATTCTCGGCGCTTCTGGAAGAAGGCAAGTTGGCCTCCAGGACCTTGATTAAGGCTGCGGTCGACTCAGCGGACTCGGGGGCCAGGACTGTGGCATCCGGTGTAACCATGCGACGCATTGCGTGGCTACAGTCATCCACTCTGCCACCGGAGGTACAATATACCCTCCAGGACCTCCCCTTTGAAACACAGGGCCTGTTCTCGGAAAAAACTGATTCGAGAATTCAGACACTCAAGGACGGACGAGTGGCAATCCGTACTTTAGGGATGCATACACCAGCCACTCAGAGGCGTCCGTTCCGCCAACAGCCCTATCGGCCCGGACCGCAGGCCAGGTCTCGGCCATTTAACAATCGCAGGGCCCCATTCCGCCGCAGACCGTCGGGCGGGCGGCGCAACCAATCTCAAGGCTCGTCCAAGGCTCCTCAAGGTCCCAAGCCGGCCTTTTGACGGGACGCCCGAGGACGGCGCACCACTCTCCCCTCAGGATCCATCCCCGTTATTTTCGAATCGCCTTTCCCGCTTCCTCCAGGCGTGGTATTCGGTAACATCAGACGGCTGGGTGCTCAACACCATCCAGCACGGCTACCACCTACAGTTTACTTCGCCCCCTCCCCGTCCCTCTTCAGGGACCCCTCTCACGAGCAAGTCCTCTTACAGGAGGTCCAGTCTCTGTTGAGCGTGGGTGCCATCGAGGAGGTGCCTCCCAGCAGGCGGGGCAGGGGATTCTACTCCAGATATTTTCTCATCCCCAAGGCGAAAGGGGGTCTTCGTCCCATCTTGGACCTCCGAGAGCTGAACAAATACCTCTGCAAGCTCAAGTTTCGGATGGTAACTTTGGGGACCATTATCCCTTCTTTGGATCCAGGAGACTGGTTTGCCACCCTCGACATGAAGGATGCTTACTTTCATGTGGCAATTTACCCCCCCACAGACGCTACCTGCGCTTTATGGTCAACGAGGCCCACTACCAGTTTGCGGTGTTACCCTTCGGCCTCTCCACCGCACCACGGGTATTCACAAAATGCATGGCGGTCGTAGCTGCGGCCCTCCGTCGTCGTCGGATTCACGTGTACCCGTACCTCGACGACTGGCTGATTCGTGGCCGTACCCAAGAGCAGGCGGCGGCTCAGGTATCCGAGATTCTGTGTCTGTTTCGGTCTCTTGGCCTGCTTGTCAACACCGACAAGTCCCACCTAGTTCCAACACAAAGAGTGGAATTCATAGGAGCCGTCCTCGACTCCACTCTGGCCAGGGCCTGCCTCCCTCGGGGCCGACACGACACGTTGGCATCCCTGATACGAACACTTCAGGCCTTTCCGACAACAACAGTGCGGTGCTGCCTTCGTCTTCTGGGTCACATGGCAGCGTGTACGTTTGTGATCACAAGACGCGCACGCGAGGCTGCGACTGCGCCCGTTCCAAATGTGGCTGGCTTCGGTGTACCGCCCTCAGCGCGACCCACTGGACATGGTGGTGGTGGTGCCGAGTCCCGCTCTTCAGTCACTCACCTGGTGGCTGGATCCGGAGACAGTCTGCGCAGGGGTTCCGTTCCGCCCTCCTCGCCCGTCGATCACCCTGACCACAGACGCGTCGGCGCTGGGTTGGGGGGCTCACATAGGAGACCTGCACACCCAAGGTCTCTGGTCAGCCCAGGAGCTCTCCCTCCATATCAACGTCCGAGAGCTGAGAGCGATCCGTCTGGCGTGTCTCGCCTTTCGGACCCACCTTCAGGGTCGCTGTGCAGCGGTGTACACGGACAACACCACAGCCATGTTCTATGTCAACAAGCAGGGCGGAGCTCGGTCCTCCCCACTTTGCAAGGAGGTGATGCTCCTCTGGGACCTTTGCGTGACCCACTCGATTCGCCTCGAAGCGTTTTTTCTACTGGGGGTACAGAACACATTGGCGGACCGTTTGAGCAGGTCCTTCGCCTCCCACGAGTGGTCCCTTCGCCCAGATGTGGCTTACACAATCTTCCAGAGGTGGGGGTTTCCCCAGATAGACCTCTTCGCCTCCCGGGCCAACAGGAAGTGCCACAGGTTTTGCTCCTTCCAGGGTCAAGCTCCAGGCTCCCTCTCAGATGCGTTTCTCCTGCCATGGACAGAGCCTCTCCTCTACGCATTCCCCCCGTTTCCGCTCGTCCACCGAGTATTACTCAAGCTTCGGAGAGACAGGGCCCGCGTAATACTCGTCGCTCCGGCCTGGCCGAGGCAGCATTGGTATACCCTGCTGCTCGAGCTGTTGGTTCGGGAACCCATTCCCCTTCCGCTATGGCCGGACCTCATCACTCAGGACCTCGGCAGACTTTGTCACCCGAACCTGCAGTCGCTGCATCTTACAGCTTGGTTCCTGAGTGGTTGACCGACGCAGAGAGGGGATGTTCGGCAGCGGTGCAGCAAGTTCTGCTGGAAAGCAGGAAGCCGTCGACGCGGTCTACCTACCTCGCAAAGTGGAAACGCTTTGCGCTATGGTGCGACCAGCGAAGTCTTAACCCATTCTCGGCCCCCATCCAGACCGTCCTCGATTACCTCTGGTACCTGAAAGGTCAAGGTCTCGCGATCTCGTCCCTGAGGGTGCACCTGGCGGCTCTGTCAGCCTTCCGGCCCGCTGTAGGAGGGCGCTCCGTCTTCTCCAACCCGATGGTAGCCCGCTTCCTTAAAGGGTTAGACCGTCTCTACCCTCAGGTGCGTCCGCCTGCTCCGACTTGGGACCTGAACCTGGTTCTCGCCCAGATGATGGGCCCGCCCTTGGAGCCCCTGGCCACGTGCTCTCTGCTCCATCTTACCTGGAAGACGGCCTTCCTCGTGGCGATCACATCCGCCAGATGAGTCTCGGAACTCCGCGCCCTGACAGCAGGTCCCCCATATACCGTCTTCCACGGGGACAAAGTGCAGCTTCGACCGCATCCGGCCTTCCTCCCCAAGGTGGTGTTGGCCTTCCATCTTAATCAGGAGATCTTCCTCCTGGTTTTCTTTCCAAAGCCGCACGCCTCACCTCGTGAACGGCAGCTCCACACTCTCGATGTCCGTAGGGCCCTCGCCTTTTACATCGACCGGACAAAGTCCTTCCGGCGTTCCTCCCAGCTCTTCGTGGCAATTGCTGAGCGTATGAAAGGCGAGCCGGTTTCCTCGCAATGGATTTCATCCTGGGTGACGTCCTGCATACGAGCGTGCTACGAGCTTGCTCGCGTCCCCCCGTGCCGCCTCACCGCACACTCGACGAGGGCGCACGCCTCGTCGGCCGCCTTCCTGGCCCACGTTCCCATCCAGGACATCTGCAGAGCGGCTACCTGGTCTTCAGTCCACACCTTCGCTTCCCACTACGCGTTGGTGCAGCAGTCTCGGGATGACGCAGCCTTCGGCTATGCGGTATTACACTCCGCCACGTCTCATTCCGACCCCACCGCCTAGGTAAGGCTTGGGAATCACCTAAATGGAATGCATAGGAGCAATCACTCGAAGAAGAAAAGACGGTTACTCACCTGTAGTAACTGGTGTTCTTCGAGATGTGTTGCTCCTATCCATTCCAGACCCGCCCTCCTTCCCCACTGTCGGAATAGCCGGCAAGAAGGAACTGAGGAGCGGACGGGCCGGCTGGGGTATATATACAGCGCCATAGCGGCGCCACTCCAGGGGGCGCCCAGCCGGCCCGCCGGTGTTGCTAGGGTAAAAATGTTCCGAAGAACCGTGCACGCGCGGCGCGCACACCTAAATGGAATGGATAGGAGCAACACATCTCGAAGAACACCAGTTACTACAGGTGAGTAACCGTCTTTTATCCATTAGTCACTGTGAAACGCCTCACAATCTTATCCCACCACCCCGGCACATCGACGGTGTACTGGGTGCTTCCGTCTTGGAGCTGGAAGACGTGGATGGTGTTTGCTCCTTCCCCAGAGATGAACCCCAGCACCCGCCCGTCGCTCTTCACCACCATCTTGGCGTTGTCCTGGATGCACTGGGGCTCTCTGGAGAACCCATTCTGTGCCCGCTCCAAGCAGGACTTCAGCCCTTTGGTCATCTCCCTCCAGCAGATCATCTTGACCATCACTTTGTCCAGGTTCTCCAGGCTCAGCACCAACATCCCACTGGGTAACTTCTCTACTGGACTGTTAAAGCTGGGGAGCGGCATTTCATAGCAGGGCACCCCATGGCCGTAGGAGACCTGGATGTTGCTCTCGCCCTGGCCTGAGACAAACACCAGCTGCTGCCCCTCGCAGCGGGTCACCAGCCGGGCATTCTCCTGCAGGCAGCCGACCTCCCGGCTGAACGTCAGCAGCGCATGGTCCAGACACTCCTCCATGGGGCGAGAAAGGCCACCCAGGGATGCCAACCGATTCCACACCTTGGCGATGTTCTCCATGCTCAGCACCTCCGGGCGGGTGGAAATCAAGGCACAGGGATCCATCATCGGTCCCTCGTGCCGGTCCCAGGTGCCGGTGGAGAACGGATGGAGGCTTGGTAACTAACACACTAGCTCTGAAAGTGGGAGAGGAAACGGGTCATGGGGTCTGAGATCTCCCTTTGAGGCACAGCTGAGATGAGTGTGTGGAGGGCTCAGCCTCGTTTGGGGAATGGAGCCGGTGGAAAATGAAACGTTGGGTCTGATTTCAGTTACACTGGAGCAATTCCACTGGCTTCTCGATTTACACCAGAGTAACTGAGATCCGAATCTGGCCCTGATCTGCATCCCTAGGACTCCTGAGTTCTAACCTGTCTCTGGAAGACCAGGGGGGTGTGGTGGGTTGGAGCAGGGAAGGATGGGGGAGCTGGGAGCCAGGACTCCTGGGTTCTGTTGGGATTTGTCTACACTTGAGGCCCAATTTGAATTAAGACCAGGTGCAAACGTGAAATGCAGTTGCTCTTCCTGACTCCGCCTAGGCTGCTGTCCCTGCAGAATCGCTCCACAGTTCTACAAGCCCTTTTCTCCTCCCCTGCCCAGACAGGCGACAGAAACCAGGAGGAGTCTGTTACCCTTGACGGGGAAATGGAAAGTTAAGGGCGGCCGGGGAGTGGGGGGGTGGGGGGCTTGGCTACACCCTGAGGGATTTAGAAACAGCAACCGCCTGGCCAGAGACACAGGGAGGCGGGGGCCCTCGTCCATTTCTCTGGCTCCTGTCCTGGTACATTAGGCACTGGGAGGGCGGGTAAAGGTGGCATCTCAGGGCAACGGAGGAGCTGGGCACAGGGTTGGGGTCTCCTCACTCCCGACCCACAGCCCCTGCTAGCCCAGCCCTGCCCTCTTGGCTCTGCCGGTGCCCCTCACTCCTGACCCGCAGCCCCTGCTAGCCCAGCTCTGCCCTCCTCCTGTCCCCCAGCTCTGCCGATACCCCTAACTCTCGACCTGCAGCCCCATGCAGAGCTAGGCTAGGCTAGCAGGCAGCTGCGGGTCGGGAGTGAGGGGCACCAGCAGAGCTGGGGGGAGCCCTGGGCCGGAGGGGATCGGGGGTCAGAAGCTGGGGACGGAGCCTCCCGGCCTTACGGCTGCTCCGGTGTCCAGCGGAGTCTGAGTGGGGGAATCGGGGTCCCTGTGAGATGATTCCTCCGGAGCAGGGACTGAACCCGGCCCCCTGCGTCCCTCCCGTTTCCTCCTAGCGAGGTTACCTGGCACCCGGCCCTGGGAGCTGCCCAGCTCTCACCACAGATCTGGGGCTGCCCCGTCCCAGCCCGGGGGCCGGGCTCAGGCTCCCTCCCCTGGGACCTGTGTCCGGAGGGGCTGGGCTGGGGGGACGGTCACAGCCGGCGGGCTGCTGGTGCTGGTCAGCCCTGCGTGGAGCCAGCCGAGCCCCCCCCCAGCAGCTCTGAGCGGCGGTGAAACGCGCTGATGATTTTATGCACAAACGAGCCACTGAACCGGCGGGAATGAGCCCAGGGCAGCAGCCGGTGTACCATCAGAAACATGAACCGATCCCGATTTGCTATTTTGGCTGCACTGAGCATGCGCAGCAGATCTGAGCATGCCCAGTAACCTCTGCTGTCGCCACTGCCCTCTCTCTGCCCTCACTTCTACTCACGATTTGCTGCCTGCTCTTTGGGGGCGTTTAAAATGCTCAAAGGGGCAAATCGCAGCGGGGGGGCTGCCAGGGTCTGAGCGGGGGACACAAATTTACTGGACAGAAGGGTTCAAGCTGCTGTAGGCAGCGGCAGGAGAGAGGCTGAAGGGGAAAAATCGGGGTGGGGTGGGAGCCACGGTTAAGCCCAGGGGAGACACTGCCAGACCCTGTGCGGGGACAAAACCCCGTTTAGGGAGGGGGAACAGTGGCCTCGGGATGAGCCACCTGCTGGGCTCGCAGATCTGGGGGTGTCGGGGCTGGGGGGGGGCACAGGCTGTTTTCAGTTGTGCCCCTGTCAGCCCTGGAGCAGGGGGCGGGTTCCTGGGGCTGGGTCTTAAAGGCACCGGCAGCCCGATTCCTACACTGTCAAAGCGTAGACAGCGCGGCTCCTCTCTATCTTATATAAGTGCTGCGGGGCTGTTACTGCTCCAGCCAGGAGACTGAATGTGGGGAAATATTGTACAGACGCCCCCTCCCTCAAACTCTGCCTCTCACATTTTGACTATGTAAAAGTCTCTTCTATCATTTTCTATGTCTATATGAAATCCCTGCAGCTCCTTTCTCTTATACAACGTGCTGATTTGGTAACTCCCTCCCAGAGCCCACATGTCTGTACCCCCTCCTGCACCCCAATCCCCTGCCCCAGGTCAGAGCCTGCACCCGTCACTCAAACTCCCCATAGCCTGCAACCCTCCTGCACCCCCAACTCCATCCCAGAGCCTGCACCCCAAACAGGGCTGGATTAACCTGTTGTGGGCCCGGTGCTAAACATATTTGTGGGTCCCCATGGGGGAAATGGGGACATGAGGCATGGGGGCAGAGTCCTCAGAGCGAGGGGCTGACTTGGGGCAATGGGATATGAGTCATGGTACGGCAGGGACAGCCCCACTCCACCCAGCCCAGTACAAGGGCACTGTTTACAAACCAGGAGCTGCCAGACCCATGCTGTCCAGCCCAGCCCTGCACTGCCATTGTGCTTCTTCCCCTTGGGTGTGGGCCCATGCTGCACCATGCTACCCCCTGCTCAGCACCCTCTGGCTCCCTACGCGCAGTGCCACACCACCCAGAGACCCCCACAAACCCCTGCTCAGCACCCTCCGACTCCCTATGCCCAGTGTCACACCACCCAGAGACCCCACAAATCCCTGCCCTGCACCCTCTGACTCCCTTCACGCAGTGCTGCACCATCTAGAGACCCCCACAAACCCCCCTGCCCAGTGCACTCCCAGATCACTCCCCACCCACTCAGAATCCCCACAGATCCTCTCACTGACCAGTGCCCCCAGCTGAAGACCCCCCACAGCCCGCCCACAACTGCACAGTGCCCCACACCTTCCCACCCAGAGCCCCCTACAGATCCCCTCACTGTCCAGTGCCCACCACCAACACAACTGCAGTGACCCGCACAGACCCCACACTTCCCAGCACCCACACACACACAGATCTCCCCACTGACAGGCCCCCAACACATAGATCTCCCAGTGCCCCGCACCTACCCAGACCCCCTAGAGACCTACTCTCCCAAACCCTAGCCCCCAGCCACAGAAGCCGGCCCTGATGGGAGGTGACTGTGGCTGCGAGGCTGAGATGGCAGCGCAGCCAGAACTGGTCCTGGGGCAGGAGAACTCTGGCCTCTTGGGAGTGGTGGAAGAAGCCAGGCTGGAGCAGAAGCAGAGCCTACCGGGGCCAGGCTCTCTCAGGACCCAGCTGAGCCTCCCCCCTCCCCAACTGTTCCCTGTGAGTGGCTGAGACTGGCGCAGCCTCTGCACCAGTCCCAGGTGGCTCTTCCCCCGGGGAGGCAGGTGGGGCCCCACAGGTCCCAGGCAGTGGAGACAGCTCATAGCTGGAGCAGTGCTGGGTAGCGGGGCAGATCCCTGAGATGTGACTCCCGCGATCCTACCCAGCCCACCCACACCCATTGGCCCCGTGGCAAGCAGCCTTGCAGAGCACACACCTCTCTCTCTCCCTGCTTTCCTATCACCAGTTATGTTACTACAGGAATGAAATGGAGATATCCCATAAAACAGCTAGTTCCACATTGTTCTTCAAACCTCAGATCATTGAAATGTAGCTTTGCATTTGAGATACTATATGACTGTAGTACATTTTGCACCACCTGCATCTACACTGACATCAGGAGAGGAGAAGAGGACAAGACTGTCCCTAGCATATATGATTTTAAAGAAAGGAGAGACACACACACCCACTATCAATACAACAAGAAGGGAGAACAGTAGCTGGTGCCAAGAGAGAAGATGCAATGAAACCCTTCTGTACCCACAACTGATGTCTGAAAAGCATCAGTCACTCTGCAGATCAAAGAAAGAAAGAGCAGCCAGTTTCAGACAGATAGGATCCTTATGACCTATATAGGAGAAGTGTACTTCCTATAGCAGTTTCCCACCATAATAAATAAATCCATAAGAAAATTAACCAAAAATTAAGATTAGGAGTCTGATTGAAATTATGTACATTTTCAGCATTAGTTTAGTATGAAAATATTGCAGCTACTTTTCTTTTACTCCTGTCTTCATAAAAGCAACAGAGTTATAACATATAATTACAAAGACTAAAGTGCAAGCTTTACTATAATTAGGACCAGGCAATCCAAGATGAAAACTACACCGTGGCAGAGTCCTACAACCAGGTCTTTGAGGCCAATCCCTTTATCAATACAATCCTCAACCAAAATATGAGGAAGGAGACGAGTCACCCTCAAACTTTTGACAATAGCTCAAGGTCAGACACCCAGAAGACCAGCGCCATTCGTATTCTGGTTTTGGATAAAATACTTGATCTTGCCTACATCATAGAAACCTTCCTCTCTCCAAGTCTATACCCCACTACACCCTTTAGCGATAAAGTAACCATTAAAGAAGTTCTGAATCAGTCGTCTTTCTTCCCAATTTAGGTTTAACAATAAAGCTGCAACCTAAGTAGCTATGGGAGATGACAGTGCAACTACTAGGTATTGGTGGGGGAAAAGTGTGCTACTAATGTCCTGGATATACTGGCAGGGCCGGCTTTAGGCTAATTCAACTAATTCTCTGAATCGGGCCCTGCCCCTAAGAGGGTCCCGTGCCCAAGCCCTGGTTCGGTGTATTGGCAAGAGTCAGTGCACTGTACCGGGTGGCCCGCTTTCCAGGGGACAATTTAAAGGGCCTGGGTGCCCTTTAAATTGCCACCACTGCCACACTGCTGGAGCCATGGGGTAGGGCTGTTGGGATCTGTGGGCTACTTAAAAAGTCCATCTCCCCCGTTGCTTCTATTGCTCTAGCCCTTTAAATAGCCACTGGAGCCCCGCCGCTCCCCCAGGGCTCCGGCAGCTGTGTACATGGCCAGGGCTGTGGAAGCAGGGGAGCCCCAGGTGGCTGCTGTTACTCTGGTGGGGGAGGGAGGAGGAGGAGGGAGCACTTACCATACCGGGTGGTCTGTACCCCCTGTACCTGCACCCCCTGCCCTGTCTCCAGCCAACCCCTGCTGCACCCCCCCCTGCCTGAAGCCAGCCATTCCTGCACTCCTCTGTCTTCAGCACTGCCAATCTATGCCGCACTGCCAATCTATGCCACACACCCCTATGGCCCTGCTTGAAGCCAGCCAGCCCACCCCACCCCACCCCACACACCCCTGTCTCCAGCCATTGCTGCACCCCTTGCCCTGCCTGCAGCCAGCCCCATGTCCACTGGTGCCCTGCAATTCTCTGGGCAGTAACCCTGCATACCTGCTTCAATGATGGGAGAAGAGAGCAGCTGGTACCCACACACATGTGCACACCCTAGGGTGACCAGACAGCAAGTGTGAAAAATCAGGATGGGGTGGAGGTTAATAGGATCCTATATAAGAAAAAGACCCCAAAATTGGGATTGTCTCTATAAAATCGGGACATCTGGTCACCCTAGCACACTCCCAGGAGTGGCGGGACCAGGGCGGCTCTATACCCCAGCGCCAAGCAGGCACGGGGCGGCCCTTTCCCGGGGCGGCATTTGGCTCGGTGGACGTGCGCAGGCATGCCTGCGGCAGGTCCACCGGAGCCCGGGACGAGCGGACCTGCTGCAGTCATGCCTGCGGCAGGGCAGCTCGTCCCGGGCTCCGGTGGACCTGCCGCAGGCAGGCCTGCGGGAGCTCAACCGGAGCCGCAGGAAGAGGGGACCCGCCGGGACCGGGAAGGGCGGCGCAGCGCACCGCGCTGCTTGGGGCAGCCTGATTTCTAGAGCCGCCTGGCGGGACACACACATGTGAAGCGGAGTTCATTTCTAGTTCAGGCCCATCTTTTTAAAAAAGAACTGTAGGTAGTGTTAACATACAGCCATATTTTCCTGGACATGTCAGACTTTTTGGTTTTTAAATTCCTGTTCGGGAGGAATTTTTAAATCTGGAAATATAGTAACCCTATTGGTACCAGAAATACATATTCTGGCACATCCCTTAAATCAGAACTTTTCATAGGGAACCGGTTGCTAAGAAAGGAAAGGCTTTTTTTCCCCACCTTTTTTTCCTTTTTTTTAAAGTCATCCTGCTGGGGCCCCGCTAAAATGTTTGAATTGGGTGGGCCCCAAACTTCCTAAAGCCGGCCCTAACTAGTCTGTTCAGTGTTATAGCTTTTAATATGCTACTGCAAATACTGTAATAGAGCATTAATGTCCCAATGTACTGTAGCTTGTTTTAACTTACCGTAATACTAGAAGTGGTGCATGTGAACATTGCCGTAACGAGGGCAAGGCCAGTGAGGCATTTGCCTCAGGCACAGAAAGTGAGGGGCTCAGAAAGTCTCTCCTTCAGCGGCAATTCGGCAGCAAGTCTTTCCCTCTGAGAGGGACTGTGGTACTCGTTGCCGAAGTGCCGCTGGTCGTCTTCAATGGAGAGGGGCGGCGCATACAGCTCTTTTGCAGAAATTCGTCGGTGGATCCTTCCCTCTAATAGGGAAGAGCCGGACATGCTGCCTCTGTTCCTTGCCTTATGTGCCAAAAATCCCTACTGACGGCTCTGCATGTGAAGCTCTCTTAAAAGCTGACACTACAGTAGTGATATTCCCTAGCCAGCATGCATAGGGCTGGGTGTGGGGAAGGGGAGTGAATTTAGGTATAAGTAACATCTCTCACACCAAACAGGAACTTTTACAAAGTTCATTATTATGCCTTGTCTTACAAACACCAAAAACTATTATTACATATGCAGAAAGGTCAATAATCACCCCCTCCCCATATATACAGAGTTGTGCTTCTGCATATAGTATCTATGTCAGATTAATATTGAGTTACCAGCTGTTCAGGAATCAGTCAAGAGTCAGCTGCCAAGCCACATGTTGATTCCTATTGCAAACTGTATGGGTGACCCTTGAGGCATTCTGAAGCAAGAGATTACTGTAAAACTGTAAATAAGACATAGAAAGAATAACATTTTCCTAGGTTTTGTTTGTCAGATTTATTGTATTATGTATAGTAGGTGTTTAATATAAAAACCAGGTAGTATGGTTTACAATGTTTTAACAAGAGATTATTCTATTACCATTATCCAGTCAACTTGCACACTATTTTGAAGTAGTGATAATTCACAGAGAGAGAAAGAAGAAAGCTGAATTTAGATAATTATTAACCAGATTCCTGGTTATTCACCAGCCACTTTGCTTCAGTCCATGGCATAAAGCATCATAAACCCAGGACAGTATTGACAAGATAATATTCACCTCGAATTTGCATCTGCTACACTCCCCGCCCCGGCCTCATTCCCAGTCACAATATTCAGGATATAGCCTAGTGAGAAAGTGGCCTGGCTGAAGCATGTAGCTGCCAACTGAAAACTAGTACTGAGTACAATAGCCTTGAGAACATTGCTTAATTCTGAGCACTGTGTCTGCAGTGAGATGCAGGGTGGCCCTGGTGCCATGGCACCATTGTAAAGTCGATACTGACTGTAATCCCATAGGCGGCAGGTTTGTATAATTTTTGGTGGTGCCCAAAATGGTGGTCTATCTCCCCGCTCTCGCTCTGTAAGCCGATATAAAATTAAGCTACAACGCATCAGAAACACACGATTACAAGGGTCATTTAAAAGTGGAAAGTGAGAAGCAGCACTTGCCTGCTTCAATATACGGTATTAAATTTTGTTACACCTGTTGTGCCAAATTGGGAATGTTCTTAATGTTTTCTCTGAATACTGTGTGGATGCCTCAGTTTCCCTGCAAGGTGCCAACTGAAGGTGTTGGGGACAAAGAGATCAGGTGGCCTCCTTGTCCAGAAGAGATACAAAGGCTAGAGGAGGGAGTGTCAGTTTGGAGCTGGCTGGGGAAATGGGGAGAGGCCCAGAACTTGGGTCTAGGCTCCCCACCCTCCAAGATGGACCTGACTGAGGGGTCATTTTCTGTACCTACAAGCTCTGTTTAATCTGTGTTCCTGTTGTCTAACAAACCTTCTATTTTACCGGCTGGCTGACAGTCACGTCTGACTGCAGAGTTGGGGTGCAGGGACTGCTGGTTGCCCCATGACCTGCCTGGGCACACTCGCTGCAGAAAGTGCACGGTGTGGAAAGAGCTGAATGCTCCAAGGTCAGACCCAGGAAGGTGTAAGCTTCTTATCCTGGAGACAGTACGCTCAGAGAGAGGAGTCTCTCGCAGAGTCCTGACTGGCTTTGTATGGAGTAGTTCCAAAGCATCACAGCATCCCCTTCCACACCATGGGCTTCCCGGAAGTCCGCACAGGCACTGACACTCCCTCCTCTGCCCTCTCTCTCTTTTCCAGGCATTAGGAGACCATCTGATCTCTTTGTTCTCCAACACCTTCAATTGGCAGCTTGCAGGAGAGTGGCCCAGGCCATCAGGTGCCCGGAGACAGGGTTTCGGCCATTCTCTGTGCAGACAGCATCACACTGGCCCTCCAGGGCTCTACAACAATCACACCCCCTTATCCCACCATCTAGATCCTTGAGAAATGCATATGGGAAACTGAGGCACCCACACAGTCTTCAGAGAAAACATTAAGAACATTGCCACTTTGTAACACCTGTATACAACTACTTATATACTTTAAAGGGGTGTAAAATAATCAAGTATTGTGCTAAACACAATGATACTGCAAACTGACCACCACATTTCAGTTGCACATTTTTCCCCCTTAGGTGAGGGCTCTGGGGTGGGGCAGGGGATGAGGGGTTCACAGTGCAGGAGGGTGCTCAGGTTTGGGGTGCTGGCGGTGCAGGCTCTGGGGTGGGGCAGGACTGGGGATAAGTAACTTGGGATGCAGACAGGCTGCCCCAGGTCTAGGACCAGAGAGGACTTCCCCCCCCGCATTATCAGCAGCAGCAAGCTCCAGTGGAGGGATCCCTCCTCTCCCCCCACAGCACACTCACTCTGCAACACAGTCACTGCACATGCTCCTAGGGACTCTCTCAGGTCCAGAAAGCCCACTCGCCTCCCCTGCGGTGGGTATTGGGTGGCACAGAGTCCCTGGGCGATGCTCTGGAACTGCTCCCAACCAAGCCAGTCAGGACTTTGGGGAGCCTCCTCTCCCTTGGAGCAGACTTTTTCAGGGCAAGAACCTCACACATCTTCATCTCCTGGGTCTCTCCTTAGTGCATTCAGCATCCTCTGCCCCTCCATGTGCTTCCCACAGTGATCCCACCCCAGCGGTGTTCAAGGGAAAGCCACAGGGTCCTGCACCCCCAGTTTGCAGTCAGATGTGACTCTCAGCCAGCCAGTAAAACAGAGGTTTGTTCGGTGACAGGAACACAGTCTAAAACAGAGCTTGTAGGTACAGCAAACAAGATCCCACAGCTGGGTCCATTCTAGGGGCAGTGAGCCAGATCCCCATATGCACTTCTCTCATCATCCCCAGCTAGCTCCAGACTCCCAAACCCCCTCCAGCCCCTCCTCTCTGCTCAGTTCTTTTCCTGGGCCAGGAGGTCACCTGACCTCTTTGTCTCCAACACCTTCAGCTGGCACCTTTGCAGAGGAGGGCTCAGGCCATCAGTTGCTAGGAGACAGAGTGCCAGGCATTTAGGTGCACTGGCCCTTTGCTCTGTAGCAATCAAATACCTTGATCCACCACCTACATACTTTAGAACGGCATAGGAGACACTGAGGCACCATCACAGTATTCAGAGGAAACATTAAGAACATTCCCAGCTCGTCACACCGGGTGGGGGCTGCCATCATGTGTGGCCTCCCACCCCCTGCTATTCCCTGCGTGGGGGGAAGAGAGCTCCTAAGCACCTGAGTGCCTCCTGTCTCCTCCTCTCTCCCTCTTCCCCTCCCCCTCCCCCGGTGCTCCAAGAGGCTGCCAGCCGCTGATCTCTATATCCGTAGGCAGAAACAGCACAAAGAAAGGAGAGAGGCACTGGCTGTTTTCTTTCAGGCAGGGAAGCTCTGCGGCGGGGGCAGGGGAGAAACACCACTCCAAATATTGGTGGAGCAGAGCCCTCAGCTTTGAAGATTACTGGTGCTTAAGCACCTCGAGCCCATATAAGCTGCGGCCCCTGTCATCCCCCTTCAACAGGAAAACTCCCTTGGACCGTTTCTGGATGCCACTAAAAATATAAAAATCTGCTTCCCTGCTGTTAATTTACTGCTACAGGAGACTTGATGCAGTGACATACTTTCCCTATATTCCATCAAACTCTGCATCACATCTCTTGAGTATTTAAAAGAGTATCTCATATTTGTCTATGTAAAGTATCAGAACTGTTTACAAATTTTAGGATTGCCTTTTGCTGCAGTACTCTTGCCTGTGAATCCAGCTCTTACAGTCCCATTTGGTTTCACCGCACTGGGGAACACAAGTCACACAAACAATGTCCTTAGACACTCCAGTCTCCCAGTATCACCACCAGACCCACTCATCCTGGGGATGAATGGTTATGAAAACCAACACCCCAATAAAAGAAAACGGTTCTCTCGATCCCAAAGGACCAAGCCCCAGCCCCAGATCAATATACACATCTGATCCTACCCACAAATCACGCTGTTACCAATCCTTTAGAATCTAAAATCTAAAGGCTTATTCATAAAGGCAAAAAGGTAGAGATGAGAGCTAGAATTGGTTAAATGGAATCAGTTACATAGAGTAATGACAAAGTTCTTAGTTCAGGCTTGTAACAGTGATGGAGTAAACTGCAGGTTCAAATCAAGTCTCTGGAGAACATCCCCCCGCTGGGATGGGTCACTAGTCCCTTGCGTAGAGCTTCATTTCCTAGCAAAATCCCTCCAGAGGTAAGAAGCAGGACTGAAGACAAGATGGATATGAGGCATTAGCCTTATATAGGCTTTTCCAGGTGTAAGAACCTTTGTCCTTACTGTGGAAAATTACAGCAAAATGGAGACTAGAGTCACATGGGCAAGTCCCTGCATACTTTGCTCAGTTACAAGGCGTATCAGCCTTCTCTGCATGGGTCGATTGTGTAGCTGATGGTCCTTAATAGGCCATCAAACGAACTTATCAGAGCTAACACCAACTTGTCTGCAGTGTCACCCAGAAGCAGAGCACAAATACAAAATACAGACAGTACAGAGCCAATACTTATAACTTCAACTACAAAATGATACACAGACATACAGACAGCATAATCATAACCACCAACCCATAACCTGGTCTTAGCCACCGTATATGACCACCTTTACCTAAGATTTGGTGCCACTACAGGACCTTGGTTGCAAACCATGTTCTATATGGTCCCAGTTTATATCAATAATGTCACACACACACAAATGAGTGGAAGCGTGCGCGTCATTCATCCAATAGGTCAATTTGGCACATTAGCCAGGAGGAAGCAAATTGTGAGCGTTTTCGACCGCAAACCCCATCCCTCCAGATTTGCAACCATCCCTGGACCGGTGACAGGTGCATAGGCAGCCAAGTCATTGGAAATAATCAAGGAGGAAGCCAGTGGAGGACATGAAAGGGGCCAATCTGGTTATCACCTTGGGGTCAGGGGAGTGCACTGTACCCCCAAACCTTACCTCCCCTTTTCACATATTCACACTCAAAAAAGTGAAAGTGCGCGCCTCATTCATCCAATAGGTCAATTTGGCACATTAGCCAGGAGGAAGCAAATTGTGAGCATTTTCGACCGCAAACCCCATCTCTCCAGATTTGCAACCATCACTGGACCAGTGACAGGGGCACAGCCATCCCTGGACCAGTGACACATGCATAACCATCCCTGGACCAGTGACAGGTGCATAGGCAGCCAAGTCACTGGAAATAATCAAGGAGGAAGCCAGTGGAAAAAATGAATGGGGCCACTCTGGTTATCACCTTGGGGTCTGGGGTGTGCTCTGTACCCCCAAACCTTACCTCCCCTTTTCACGTATTCACACACAAAACAGTGAAAGAGCGCACCTCAATCATCCAATAGGTCAATTTGGCTCATTAGCCAGGAGGAAGCAAATCGTGAGCGTTTTCGACCACAAACCCCATCTCTCCAGATTTGCAACCATCCCCGGACCAGTGACAGGTGCATAGGCAGCCAAATCATTGGAAATAATCAAGGAGGAAGCCAGTGGAAAAAATGAATGGGACCACTCTGGTTATTACCTTGGGGTCAGGCGAGTGCTCTGTACCCACAACCCTTACCTCCCTATTCACGTATTCACACATAAAAAAGTGAAAGAGCATGCCTCAAGCATCCAAAAGATCAGGGTTCAGCAACCTTTCAGAAGAGCTGTGCCGAGTCTTCATTTAGTCTCTCTGATTCAAGGCTTCACATGCCAGTAATACATTTTAATATTTTTAGAAGGTTTCTTTTTATGGCTATAATATATAACTAAACTATTGTTGTATATAAAGTATACAAGTTTTTTAACATGCTTAAAGCGCTTCATTTAAAATAAAATTAAAATGCAGAAACCCCCAGAACCCTGCAATAGGTCAATTTGGCACATTAGCCAGGAGGAAGCAGAATGTGAGTGTTTTTGACCACAAACTCTGTCCATCCTGATTTGCAACCCCATTTGGCACATTAGCCAGGAGGAAGCAGAATGTGAGTGTTTTTGACCACAAACCCCATCCCTCCAGATTTGCAACCATCCCTGGACCAGTGACAGGTGCGTAGGCAGCCAAGTCATTGGAAATAATCAAGGAGGAAGCCAGTGGAGAAAATGAATGGGGCCACTCTGGCTACCACCTTGGGTCAAGGGAGTGCGCTGTACCCACAAACGTTACCTCCCTTTTCACGTATTCCACACTCAAAAAAGTGGAAGTGCGCGCCTCACTCATCCAATAGATCAATTTGTCATATTAGCCAGGAGGAATCAAATCGTGAGCGTTTTCGACCACAAACCCCATCCCTCCAGATTTGCAACCATCCCTGGACCAGTGACAGGTGCGTAGGCAGCCAAGTCAATAGAAATAATCAAGGAGGAAGCCAGTGGAGAAAATGAATGGGGCCACTCTGGTTACCACCTTGGGTCAGGGGAGTGCGCTGTACCCACAAACGTTACCTCCCTTTTCACGTATTCACACTCAAAAAAGTGGAAGTGCGCGCCTCATTCATCCAATAGGTCAATTTGGCACATTAGCCAGGAGGAAGTAAATCGTGAGCGTTTTCGACCGCAAACACCTTCCCTCCAGATTTGCAACCATCCCTGGACCAGTGACAGGTGCATAGGGAGCCAAGTCAATAGAAATAATCATGGAGGAAGCCATTGTATAAAATGAATGGGGCCACTCTGGTTACCACCTTGGGTCAAGGGAGTGCGCTGTACCCACAAACGTTACCTCCCTTTTCACGTATTCACACTCAAAAAAGTGGAAGTGCGCGCCTCACTCATCCAATAGGTCAATTTGGCACATTAGCCAGGAGGAAGCAAATCGTGAGCGTTTTCGACCGCAAACCCCATCTCTCCAGATTTGCAACCATCCCTGGACCAGTGACAGGAGCACAGCCAACCCGTACCAGTGACAGGTGTGTAGGCAGCCAAGTTTTTGTAAATCATCTAGGTGGAATCCATTGTAAAAAATGTATGGGGCCAATCTTGTTATTACCTTGGGGTCAGGGGAGTGCTCTGTACCCACAAACCTTACCTCCCTTTTCATATATTCACACACAAAAAAGTGAAAAAGCATGCCTCAAGCATCCAAAAGATCAGGGTTCGGCAACCTTTCAGAAGAGCTGTGCCGAGTCTTCATTTAGTCTCTCTGATTTAAGGTTTCTCATGCCAGTAATACATTGTAATATTTTTAGAAGGTCTCTTTTTATGGCTATAATATATAACTAAACTGTTGTTGTATATAAAGTATATACGTTTTTTAACATGCTTAAAACGCTTCATTTAAAATGAAATTAAAATGCAGAAACCCCCAGAACCCTGCAATAGGTCAATTTGGCACATTAGCCAGGAGGAAGCAGAATGTGAGTGTTTTTGACCAAAAACTCTGTCCCTCCTGATTTGCAACCCCATTTGGCACATTAGCCAGGAGGAAGCAGAATGTGAGTGTTTTTGACCAAAAACTCTGTCCCTCCTGATTTGCAACCCCATGGATCAGGCGGCAGCAAGTCCTGAGCAGGAACCAAGATGGTTATGTTGTGCGGCAGAAACTGCTACTAGTAGCAAAACGGGAGAGTTTCGAAATGTGATGGTACAGGTGCTTTTTTATTTCCCCTCTCACAGACAGGACGTCTCAGCATCAGCTTCCCAGGGCTGGGTTCTTAAAGGCACAGGCACATCAGTGCAGCTCCTCTTTCTCTGATCTAACCTACTGAGGCTATGGCTACACTACAGAGTTCAAAGCGCTGTGCTCCTGGTAATCCACGTCGACGAGGGGATTAGCTCTGAGCACTGGGAGACGAGCCTGTCCACACTAGCGCTTTAAAGTGCTCAAACTTGCTGCACTCAGGGTGTGTGAAGAAGTGAGGTTTTTACCCACAAAAGCTTATGCCCAAATAAATCTGTTAGTCTTTAAGGTGCCACCGGACTCCTTGTTGTTTTTGTAGATACAGACTAACACGGCTACCCCTGATACTTAATTCAGTGAAACATTTTACACAGATCACCTCAGAGACAAAGAATCCCTCATCACTGTATCTGATTGTACAGAGTCTCTAAGCAGTTTCCCAAGTTGTCTTATCTACTGCTGGGATTCCCTGAATTCCCTGAATTTTTTATTCTAATTTTTAGAGAAGATGTTTATTCCGTTGGATCATCTGACTTCCACTCTGACTGAATTTCTGGCCTATTGTCAAAACTTTGTTTTGAGTCAATCCACCAATGGTGTAAATATTGCTGGTCAGACCAGTGGTGAGCTGCAGCTGGTTCGCACCGGTTCGCGGGAACCGGTTGTTAAATTTAGAAGCCCTTTTAGAACCGGTTGTTCCCCGTGGGACAAACTGGCTCTAAAAGGGCATTTAAATTTAACAAGCGCTCCCTGCTGCGGCCCCAGCTCACCTCAGCTCTGCCTCCACCTCCTGCCATGAATGCTCCTCCCTGCTTCTCCTCCCGCTCTGCTTCCCACGAATCAGCTGTTCGCGTGGGAAGCCTGGGAGGGCTGAGAAGCAAGTAGGCTTCCCGCTCAGGCCCAGGAAGACGACAATGAGGTAGGAAACTAGGGGGGCAGTGTGCCCCGGCCAGTCTCCAGCCGCGGCCCTCCCCGGCCACCCGACCCTGCGTCCCCGGCCCCGACCCCGCATCCCCGGCCGCCCGGCCCAGGCCCCGCGTCCCCGAACCTCCCCGGCCGCGGCCCACCCTTCCTCAAGCGTCCCGGCTGCGACCCCAGCCCCGACCGTCCCGTCCCGCGTCCCCAGCCCTCCTGGCCGCGCCCACCCCGGCCCTGCGTCCCCAGCCGCCCGGCCCGGCTGCGACCCTCCCAGCCCCGCGGCCCAGGCCACCCGGGTCCCGACGCGACCCTCCCCGGCCCCGCGTCCCCGGCCACGGCCCACCCCGGCCCCACGTTCCCAGCCGCCCGGACCCGCGTTCCCAGCCCCGACCCTCCCCAGCCCCGACTGTCCCCGGCTTCGACCGTCCCCGGCCCACCCGGCCCCGACCCGACCCTCCCGGCCCTCCCGGCCCGGCCGTGGCCCACCCCGGCCCCACGCCCCCGACCCTCCCGGCCACCCGGCCCCGCTGCCCGGCCCCGACCGTCCCCAGCCCACCCGTCCCGACCCTCCCGGCCCACCCTGGCCCCGGCCCGCGTCCGTGGCCCACCCCGGCCCCAGCCTCACGTCCGCGGCCCACCCGGCCCCGGCCCGCCCCGCATCCCGTCCGCCTGGCTCCGGCGCGACCCTCCCGGCCGCCCAGCCCGCGTTCCTGGCCGTGGCCTGCCCGGCCCGCATCCCCGGCCGCCCAGCCCGGTAGTGCGGGTCCAGGCATGGCGGCGCCCCACCTACCCGGATGCCCGGCTCGACACGCCCCAGCTCAGGCCTGGCCTGGCCCGCGGCTCCAGCCGCCCGGCTCCTGCTGTTTTGCCACGGGGCCGGGCTCCGGCAGCGCGGGGCCGGGCGTGGCGGCGGCCCCGGCTGCCCGGTTCCAGCTCTGGCTGCAGCCCTCCTGGCTCCGCCCGGCCAGCCGCCGGGCTCCGGCCACCGGGCTCCGGCCCGGCCGCGCGACTCCTGTCCCGGCCCGCGTCCGGGCTCCGGCTCCAGCAGGAGCCGGACTGTAGCGCCGCCAGCCACGCCCAGGCAGCGTGGTAAGGGGGCAGGGAGGGGTGTTGAGAGAGGGTAGGGAGTTCGGGGTGGGGGTCAGAGGGCAGGGAACAGGGGATTGAATAGGGGCAAGGGTCCTGTGGGGCAGTCAGAAAGTATCAGGGGTTGGATGGGGCGGTGGGAGGCAGTCAGGGGCAAGAGTTCCAGGGGCAGTCAGGGGACAGAGAGAAGGGGTGGTTGGATGGGGCAGGGGTCCTGGGGGGACATCAGGAATGAGAGGAGGGGTTGGATGGGGCGGTGGAGGGCAGTCAGGGTACAGGGAAGGGGGTGGGTGGGGCAGGGGTCCCTGGGGTGGGGGGGACGTCAAGGAACGCGGGGGGTTGGATGGGGCAGGAGTCCGGGGGGGGTCATGATCCCTCCTGGGGTGAGGAGGGAACTGGTTGTTATGATTTTGGCAGCTCATCACTGGGTCAGACCAATAGTCCGCCTCATCTAGTATCCTGTCTTGTGACAGTGGCAATGCCAGGTGCTTCTAAGGGAATGATCAGACCAGGCAATGACTCAGTGAACCATCCCATTGTCTACTCCCACCATCTGGCAGTTTAGGGACATGCAGAGCCTGGGCCTGCATCCCTGATTATCTTGGCTAATAGCCAATGTACTTATCCTGAGGGACTGATCTAATTCTTTGTTCAACCCTGTCATAGGTTTATTCCCCACTTTGAACTTTAGCGTTCACAAGATGGGGACCTGCATGGACTCCTCTAAACTTAAATCCTAGTTTAGATCTGGTACACTGCCACCAGCTAGAAGTTCTAGTGTCTAGCACACTCCCCATTCCCCCAAACTTTCCCTGGGGAACACAGATCCAAACTCCTTGAATCTTAACACAAAGGGAAATAAACCATTCCCCCACCGTTTTCCCCCTCCCTAGTCATTGGGAGAGATACCTTGATTCAAACTCCTTGAATCAAAACAAAGAGGGATTCACTTTTCCCCACTCCCCTTCCCCTGAAAATCCAAACAAGGGAAGAAATCAATCAGTTTCTAAAAAGAAAAGGATTTTATTAAAAAGAAAGAAAGAAAGTACACTATCTCTGTAACACCAGGATGGAAAATATACAGGGTCTAGCTTATAAACCTGGAGAGACTTCCCCCCCACCACCACTTTCTCAGAATAATCAAAGTAACAGCAAACAGAAATAAAGGTATTTCTCCAGCAAACACACAACTGCAAAATGTAGAAATTAATTATAAGACTAAACCGCCTTTCTAATACTCACTATACTGAATAGAAGAAAATACTTCAGGGAACTTGGAGAGTCTGGAAATATGTCTGGCCTCCCTTAGATCCAAAGAGAGAACATAAAACCCAACAAAGAACACAGACAAAGACTTCCCTCCACAGAGATTTGAAATTATCTTGTCCCTTGATTGGTCCTCTGGTCAGGTGTTCGTCAGGTTACTGAGCTTGTTAACCCTTTCCAGGTAAAAGAGACCTTAACCCTTAACTATCTGTTTATGACATGCCCCCTCCCCCAAATTGCAGACAGTGGGGGAACCACACTGGCGGTGATTTCTTCCTAGAACTTTAAAATAAACAAATTAATAAAACACATGCACCATTACATATACTACTAAGTATGTAAACAACAAGATTTTTTACATTTTAAGAACACTTTTTAACCATTTGATTTTGGGAAACTTTTACGAGAGAGTGCATTAGCTACTTTGTTGGAAGCTTCTGAAATGTGTTGAATTTTAAAATCAAAATCTTGGAGAGCTAAATTCCATCGGAGAAGTTTTTGTTGTTTTTCTTGGCAGTATGAAGCCACTTTAGCGCAGCATGGTTGGTTTGTAGCTGGAACCGCCGGCCCCAAACTTATGGGCATAGCTTTTTTGGGGCATACACAATGGCGTAGCATTCTTTTTTACTGATGGACCAGTGGCTTTCCCTCTCAGACAGTTTTCTGCTGAGAAACACGACAGGATGGAAGTTGTGATCCGGTCCTTCCTGCATTAGAACTGCTTCTACACCACGCTCAGATGCATCGGTGGTTACTAGGAAGGGTTTGTTAAAGTCTGGGGCCCTTAGCACAGGGTCAGACATGAGCGTCGCCTTAAGCTGAATAAAGACTTTTTGACACTTATTAGTCCACTTAACTGCATTTGGCTGTGTTTTTTTGGTCAGATTAGTTAGTGGGGCAGTGATTTGGCTGTAGTGTGGTACAAATTGCCTGTAATATTTGGCCAAGCCTAAGAAGGATTGGACCTGTTTCTTTGACCTTGGGACAGGCCACTTTTGGATAGCCTCCACCTTGGCTGTACAGGGTTTATGGTTCCTCGACCCACCTGGTGCCCTAGGTAAGTTACTTTGTTTTGGCCTATTTGACACTTTTTGGCCTTAACAGTTAGTCCTGCCTGCCTGATGTGCTCAAAGACCGTTTTCAGGTGTTCTAGGTGTTTTGGCCAGGAATCAGAAAAAATGGCCACATTATCGAGGTAGGCAAGTGCACATTTTCCCAATCCCACTAGTAGACCATCTACCAGCCTTTGGAAGGGGCGGGTGCATTTCGCAGTCCGAACGGAAGCACATTAAATTCATACACCCCTGCATGGTTGATGAAGGCTGACTTTTCTTTAGTGGGTTCATCTAGTGGTACTTGCCAGTACCCCTTGGTTAAATCTAATGCAGAGATGAACTGGGCACGTCCCAGTTTCTCCAATAGCTCATCGGTGCGTGACATTGGATAGTTGTCGGGGCGAGTTACAGCATTCAGCTTATGGTAGTTCATGCAAAAGCATATTTCCCCATCTGGTTTGGGAACAAGAACCACTGGAGATGCCCATGCACTGTTAGAGGGGCGGATTATACCCATTTCTAGCATGTTTTGGGTCTTCCGTTCAATAGCAACTTGGGCATGAGGTGACACCCGGTAGGGTGGGGTTCTAACTGGGTGAGCATTACCTGTGTTAATGGAGTGGTATGCTCGTTCAGTCCGTCCTGGGGTGGTTGAGAACAAGGGGGTGAAGTGAGTGCACAGCTCCTTGATTTGTTGCCGCTGTAGACGTTCCAGGGTTGTGGAGAGGTTTGTTGCGTCTCGGTGCCTCTCAGGCGGGCACGGACAGAGCCCAACAATCAATGTGATTGGTAGCAAAGTCATTTATTTCTCTCCAGCATGCTCTTATATACAATTATGGCAGGCAATCAAGCAATTGCTAATTGGTTAATAAGATACACACAGGCACAGCTGGAACTTCATAGGGTAATTGTCATCCTGTACAACTTTCTGATTTATTATCCTGTTTACTGCCTACTTGGCAGATGAGAACCAGCCCAAGGCCAGCGTCCTTGAAGCCTAAACAACTCAGCTTCTCACATACCCAATCTGCCAAGTTCCCACAATTCCCCCCTTTTCTTAAAATCAAAAAGAAAAGGAGAGAAGGCATTAGCAGTACATTCCCAGCTTATAAAATCAATACTACAATCTACACAAGCCAAAGCTAAAAGGCAAATAAAAACACCAACTGCCTAACTAAACCATAACAATATCTTCCGCAATGCCCTACTTTTACCTAATGCATCCCTCCTCCAGGTAATGGAAGTGGCCCAAGGGGCCAGGAGGGTTCTGCCAATGTGTGTGCTACACAACAGCAACGGCGGCTACACAAATAGCAAAAATACAAAAGGCAAGCAGCAAAAATACACAGCATCCCTCTGTTCTTGTGACCACACTACTGTAACTTTCCACCAAAGCAGGATAGGGAAAATGCAACCCCACATCCACATCTCCCCCTCTATTCCAAAACACACAAAAAAGGGCATGCAAAACAAAGCAAAAAAAATTAATAACAGGGCTCATCTATAACCATGCAATTCATAACATACAACACCAACAACATCAGACACAACAAACATAAATTAACAAGAATAAAACAAATAGATGGTGTAAATTCTGCAGGGTTCCCCCATTCTCTATTGCACACCAAATTGTGACAAATTTCTGTTACCAATTCATCCCTCATATGTCAGGTGATCAAACTGACACTGAGGGGGGGGGGGGCCTAGAAAAAACACACCATAAACCACATAAAATCTTCCATAAAACAACACAACAACAATTCTGGCCAGAAAACAAACACCACAAGACAGAACAGAAAACACAAAACATAAATCTTAACTCTATTAGTAAATGCATGGTACATTAAATGCTATACAGCTAACATCAATTTTCTTTAACATCTAAAAAACAAAAACAAATCTACCCCTACTGGGCAATCAATTATTACTTAAAATACACAAATACCCTTATTAATTTCAGGCAAAACAGGGGAATTACTTCATCAGTTAAATCATTTACAATAATACAATTGCATCTTGGCTTGCTTCTAAATTCAAAGCTATTGACAGCTTAAAGTGTCTGACTTTTAAATTCTGCTATTAAACACTAAAAAAAAACAAACATCACCACTTATATGCCCTTAAGCCTAATACAATTTCAATTACATAGCACTATATACATTCTTTAGCTAATACAACAAAATTGTTCATAACCAAACAATTGCAAACTAATTTCTTTGCCTAAATTTATTTACAAACATTTCAAAAACACCAAAACTTTACTCTTTAGCATCTTACAAAATTCAACTGCTGTTCCCTCTAGCAACCACAGAATTAACTTTTTACTCTCCTTAAAAATTACTAGCTAGTCTTCTAACAGCCACTTACTAATCCAAATCACCATTCCAAATATGCTCCTGAATATTTGAAATCCCCATGTTCATGCTCAATTACCTTTTCTATCCACTATACCCTTAAAAGTTTCCAACCAGCTTTCCAATCTCTTTATATTTATTGCCTGCCCGTCTGGGCCCGATCCTTTTTTCCTTCCAAGTTCTCTGTCTATTGCCTGCCTGCCTGGGCCCGATCCGTATATCCTCTTGCTAAACCGTTCCTTTCATGGACACTAACTTATCCCACTATCAATTTAGCTAGGAGGGTGTGCTTCTTAACTAGCCCCTACCCTTCTGGTCTCTTCTGTGAACAATTATCTGTACTTTCCCACCGTGGGGGCTACACTCTCAAGCATATAACTTTAAATACAACAACTACTTTCAGCCTATCTATTTTAATATAGGCTACATCAAAATATCAAGCAGTTTTACAGCTGCCAATATCAGCACATAACACAAAATTCACAAAAATCTAATAAGGCTAACAAAAGCACTTTACGAAAGGTACTTTGGGTCACATAGGCCCAAAGCCATCCTCCTAAATTACCTAAATTTATGCCCAATAACACCATCAACTCCCCCCCTTTGAGAATACTCAACAAACCTTTTGGCTGAGTTTTCTCAAACTTTAAAAACAAAAACAATTAAGCTCTAGAAAATCGGGGTTAGTAATGGGGGGGGGGGTAATATCATTTACAATCCAATTAGGGAGGGCAATACATGCCAAAAAAAAATTTTTATCCAAAACACAGGGCGCAGCCTGTAGAATAAACCCCAAAATCCAATCAATACCACATTGTTCAGCAGGAGTCCCAAATTTCTTCCTGCCAGTGTGCAATTTTTTGTCTTTTCACCAGGGTCAGTTTTCAATGTTCTTTAGTCAGGAATTTTTGGACTTTGGCAATGTCAATGATGTGAGCGTTTTTTCTTCTTTTCCACCACCGTCGTGGTTCAGCTTCTACGGGGAAAATTACCAGGACATTATTCTGTAGTGGTTTTGCTTCTTGGAGTTGATTTTGCTTCTTTCAAAAAAAAAATCCAATAACACAATGGGGGCTGCAGCGGACAAGAGAGAGGTTAGCTAGCACGTCACCTTTTCCTTTTTTCCTGCTGTTTAGAAGCACAATGAAGCTAAATAAAAATAAAAAAAATAGGTCAATCATCAGTAGTAGAATCCTCCTGATGTGAAGGGGTCTTTTTGCAGTAAGAATCATGGGTCCAAGCAGTCAGTCTCCTGGTTCCAAGACTCCTGGTTCCAGGGCTGCTAGGATCTTTGGGCAGCTCTTCCATACCTGTGAGAAGAGACAGCTAACACATTCCGTTAGTGCCTGGCAGGGTTTTGCAGCTCTCATTAGCTTTTTTGGGCCCAGTCAAGCCCCTTTGTCTAGGCTGTCCGCCAAGTCTTAGCTGTGCCGCATCCTTGACTGGGGCCAGAAAAGAATGAGCTGTCTTCGGCTAACTCATTCTGTTCTTTTTTCCTTCCCTGCTTGGCTTCTTTTAATCTGTGAATCCTGTGTCAGAACACCCAGCTGTTGCTGCTCCTACCGGAGAAGCATAACGGTTTTCCCGGCATTGTCCCAGGCTTAGACCAGCCAGCGTAGGACGCCTTCTCCAGGCTCCTGCCAAAACAACTTACTTGCTTGTAGGTCCGAACGACCTCCGGGGCCACGGCATGAGCCTCTGCCTGCGCCGTGCACTCCAAAGTCTTCCCGTCCAGGGCTCGCTTCCAGCGGAGCACCTCCTCACGAGCCTCTGCCTGCGCCGTGCACTCCAAAGTTTTCCCGTCCAGGGCTCGCTTCCAGCGGAGCACCTCCTCGTCGTGTGCCCGAAGGGCAGTCAGGAGCCTCTCCAGCTCCCCCTCTTTCCACGATGATCCAGCTGGAAGACCTTGCATGTGATTTAACTTATTATAAATGGCCTGCAGCTGTTGACCCCGGCGCTCCATTTTCTTATAAAAGGCATTAAACTGGGTAAACTGAATAGGCGTAGTCAAATTGGGATAGACCTGTGATGGCACGTGTCTTACCCGAGCCTCTTTTGTTTCCCCGCATTCGTGACACCCCCAGGTCCCATGGACACGGCATGGCTTGGGAGGGGGTGCATACGGCAAAGCTGTTTTCATAGGCTCGGGCGTATCGGGGGGTAGCGGGACCGTAGCAGGATTAATTATATCGGGGCTGAGGGCCACATTGGAGGGTAATGGAACCATAACAGGGGCAACATTATCCAGGTCGGAAGCCAAAGGTATCACCGTGTCCTCGCCACTGAAAAACTCCCTGGCTCCAACCGGCAACACAGAAGGCATTTCGGGCGTTGGGCGGAAAAGCTTAGAAAGGGCCGCCTGCACTCCTGCCTCGGCCGCGAGAGTTTTTACTATCTTCTTTGTCTTATTCCATACTGGACTCAGGGAAAAGGCTTCCTCATCGCCCTGAGCCACCGACTTGCAAAGCTTGGAGCCTAGCCGCTCCCACACAGTTTTATTAAAAATTGTACTCGGCTTAACAAAAAGTTCCCTTCTCTGTTCCCACCACAGCAGGCGGGATAATGTATCAGAGGGGGAGCTTTTCTCCCTGCCGCTTCATAATGTGCAATAAAGGCTTCTGTGTTATCTTTTCTTCCGCTGATGCAGCGGTTCCCATGTTAGCCACTCTGCCCTTCTCCGCCGCGACTTATAGCCGCCCTTCTCCTCCGCGACTTATAGCCGCCGCTTTCCTCCGCGACTTATAGCCGCCGCTTTCCTCCGCGACTTATAGCCGCCTTTCTCCTCCGCGACTTATAGCCACCGCTTTCCTCCGCGACTTATAGCCGCCCTTCTCCCTCGCGGCTTATAGCCGCTCTCCTCAGGGCTCAGGTGCGCCTCTCTTTTCGGACGCCCGGGGGCTTCTCCAGCACTCCCCGCCGCAGCTCCTCCGCCTGGAACAGGTCACCGACACTAGGCCTCCGACACTATCATCATTCGATTCGAATCACGTCGGGGTCACCATTTGTTGCGTCTCGGTGCCTCTCAGGCGGGCACGGACAGAGCCCAACAATCAATGTGATTGGTAGCAAAGTCATTTATTTCTCTCCAGCATGCTCTTATATACAATTATGGCAGGCAATCAAGCAATTGCTAATTGGTTAATAAGATACACACAGGCACAGCTGGAACTTCATAGTGTAATTGTCATCCTGTACAACTTTCTGATTTATTATCCTGTTTACTGCCTACTTGGCAGATGAGAACCAGCCCAAGGCCAGCGTCCTTGAAGCCTAAACAACTCAGCTTCTCACATACCCAATCTGCCAAGTTCCCACAGAGGTTCACCTTTTCCACTCCACCATTACTTTTCCCTTCGTAGTAGACACCTTCAGGCCACTTAGCGTCGTCTCCTCCCTGGACTGTAAACTGACAAACCTGTAATTCTCTGGAATAAAAGGGCTTTAGAGAGTTAACATGGTACACTTTAGGCTTTAAGGAGGAATTAGGAAATGCTATGAGGTAGTTAACAGCTCCCAGGAGCTCCTGGACCGTGAATGGTCCTTCCCATGATGCTTCCATCTTATGGGCCTGTTGCGCCTTCAAGACCATAACCTGGTCTCCTACCTTGAAGGAACGCTCTCTGGTATGTTTATCATACCAGGCCTTTTGCTCTGCTTGAGCATCCTTTAGGGTTTTTTTAGCCAGGGCTAAAGAATGTCGGAGGGTGCTTTGTAGGTTGCTTACAAAGTCCAGAATGTTAGTTCCTGGAGAAGGTGTAAACCCCTTCCATTGCTGCTTCACCAACTGTAATGGCCCCTTAACCTCGTGGCCATACACAAGCTCAAATGGTGAGAACCCTAAACTGGGATGTGGTACAGCCCTGTAGGCAAACAGCAACTGCTGCAACACTAGATCCCAATCAGTGGAGTGTTCATTTACGAATTTACGGATCATGGCCCCCAAAGTTCCATTAAACCTTTCCACCAGGCAGGGGCGGCTCTACGTTTTTGGCCGCCCCAAGCAGTCATGCGCGGGAGGCGCCCCGGAGCCGTGGGAGCAGCGGACCTCCCGCGGGCATGACTGCAGAGGGACCGCTGATCCCGCGTGGCTCGGCTGGACCTCCCGCGGCTGCGGATGGTTCGCGGGTCCGGCGGCTCCGCTTGAGCTGCCGCAGTCATGCCTGCGGGAGGTCCAGCCGAGCCGCGGGACGAGCGCCCCCTCCGCAGTCATGCCTGCGGCAGGTCCAGTCGTCCCGGGGCTCCGGTGGACCTCCCGCAGGCATGACTGCAGCAGGTCCGCCGGCCCAGCCTGCCGCCCCCCCCCCTCGACCGCAGGGGACGCCCCCTAGATTTTGCCGCCCTAGGCACCAGCTTGTTTTGCTGGTGCCTAGAACCGCCCCTGCCACCAGGCCATTGGTTTGGTGGTGGTATGGGGTGGCAACCAAGTGATTCACCCCATGAGCTTTCCACAGGTCTTTCATGGCCCCTGACAGGAAATGTGTTCCCAAATTTGTAAGAATGCCGGAGGGCCAACCTACCCTGGCAAAAATGTCAGTTAAGGCCTGGCACACAGTTTTAGCCCTGGTGTTGCTTAGAGCTACTGCTTCCGGCCATCTGGTAGCAAAGTCCACAAAAGTCAGTATGTATTGTTTTCCTCTGGGGGTCTTCTTTGGGAAAGGACCCATAATATTCACAGCTACTTGCTGAAATGGGACCTCAATTATGGGGAGTGGCTGGAGAGGGGCCTTGACCTGGTCTTGGGGCTTTTCTACCTTTTGGCACACCTCACAAGACCGGACATACTTGGCAACGTCCTTGCCCATCCCCTCCCAGTGGAAGGACTTCCCCAACCTGTCTTTGGTTCTGTTCACCCCAGAATGACCACTGGGATGATCATGGGCCAACCTTAAGAGCTTTTCCCGGTACTTAGTTGGAACTACCAACTGTTTTTGAGGATGCCAGCCTTCCTGGTGTCCACCAGAAAGAATCTTCTTATATAAAAGTCCTTGTTCTACAACAAACCAGGATCGGTTAGAAGAGCTGAGAGGCGGTGGGTTGCTCCGTGCCGCCACCCAAGCTTTCTTAAGGCTGTCATCTGCTTCCCGCTCAGTCTGGAACTGTTCCCTTGAGGCTGGAGACACCAGTTCCTCCTTAGACTGTGGACTTGGGCTTGGTCCCTCTGGAAGCGATGTAGGTGATGAGGTTGTTTCCGTTGACTGTGAATCGTTCTCTGCTGGTGCACTAGGTGATATTTCAGGCTCTGGCTGAGCCTCTTGGGTAGGGTTGTCTGCTGCTTCTGCCAGTTCAGGCCCGCTGGTGTCCTCTGGCGATGGGGTTGGAGACGGGTTTGCAAGCGCTGGTGTCAGTGCTGGCAATGGTTCTGCCGCTGGTTGTTCTTCCAGTTCCGGGTCTGGGACTGGATGTACTATGGCTGTTGTAGTTGTTGGCATGGGATCCGGTTCCACCACCTCTGTTTGGGTCTCTGGTAACACAGACGTGGCCCTGGTGGACGGCTCAGGAACAGGGATGGGAGTGGAAGCTTGTTTGGCCTGACTGTGGGTGACCACTCCCCCACCTTGGCCAGCTTCACATGATTGGCCAAATCTTCCCCCAGTAGCATGGGGATGGAATAATTGTCATAGACAGCAAAAGTCCACCTTCCTGACCAGCCCCCTTGTACTGGACAGGTAATTTAGCTGTAGGTAAGGTTACAGATTTTGATATGAATGGGGAAATTGTGATTTTGACCTCTGGGTTGATGAATTTCGGGTTCACTAAGGACTGGTGGATAACTGACACGTGTGTCCCGGTGTCTCTTCACGCGGTAACCTTCTTCCCGCCCACTCTCAAGGTTTCCCTGCGCTCCGGGGGTATTTGAGAGATATCTGGGCCTGGGGATCCTTGGCGTGATGATGGTGTAATGGACTGTACTTGATTGGGGTTTGTGGGGCAGTTGGCCTTTATATGTTCCAGTTCATTACATTTAAAACATCGCCCAGCTGATGGGTCACTGTGCTGGTGTGGGTTGCTGGAGACTGGTGAGGTGGGACTATAGGTAGTCTGAGGCTTTCCTTGGGTTGTAGCTGGGGTCTTGGGTGGCCCCCAGTGGTAGGGTTTATTGTCAGCTTGCCCCTTGTTAGATTCGCTCCCCTTGATAGTAGCTTTTTTCTTTTCTGCTATTTCTGCCCATCTGGCACCAATCTCCCCTGCCTCAGTTATAGTTTTGGGTTTCCCATCTATGATGTACCATTCTATTTCCTCAGGAACACCATCTAAGAACTGTTCCATTCTCATCAGGAGGGACAGCTCTTCAAAATTTTGAACCTTTGTTCCTGATATCCATGCATTCCGATTTTTGTCAATGTAGTAGGCGTGTCTGGGGAATGACCCATCTGGTTTCCACTTTAGGGCTCTGAACCGCCGATGGGCATGCTCAGGTGTTAGCCCCATCCTGATTCTGGCCTTTGTTTGAAACAGTGTATAATCATTCATGTTTTCCTTAGGCATTTCAGCTGCCACCTCTGCTAAGGGTCCACTGAGCTGTGGCCTCAGCTCTATCATGTACTGGGCTTCAGGGATGCTGTACCCATGGCAGGTCCTTTCAAAATTTTCCAAGAAGGCCTCAGTGTCAACACCTGCCTTGTAGGTGGGAAATTTCCTGGGATGGGGAACAGTGCCTGGAGAAGGGTTGTTGGGGTTGGCTGGAACATTCTGCTTAGCCTTTTCTAATTCCAGCTCTTTGTCTTTTATCTCTATTTTTCTCCGGTGTTCGGCCTCTTGCTTCTCCACCTCTCTCTTGTGGGCAGCTTCTTCCTTGGCCATTTCTGCTTTAATTAGTTCCATCTGTCTTTGATGTTCTTTGTCTTTTTCGGCTGCTTGCAGCCTAGCTAGTTCGAGTTTGTCAACTGTTTCACTGGTACTCATGTTTGTGCTTTCTGGTGCTGGCCACACGCCTCTGCAGTCAGTGAATTAACTGTGTTGCTTGGATTACAAGTTCCTAACCTTTCTATTTCCGACTGAATACAAGGAAAACAAAACTTTTCATTTGCAAATGTGGTTTTGCTGATATTTGCTGGCTCACAAGAAGATCAGAAAACTGGTTTGTCCTGTTTCTAGCAACTTGCTAATGCTCTCTCAGTGAGGGTCCTTTCTAACAAGCCTTGTTAGAAAAACTTAACACCTCTTCCCTAGCTGTTTTTCCAAGCAGACAGAAAGGAAAAAAAAATCTCTCTTGCTTTGGTTTCTAAAAAAAAATATCTCCGCCTGCTAGCCTGCTTTCCTGCTGTAGAAGGAGAAAACAGCTCTCAATGGCTCTTGGTTCTTAAAACATCCCACCACTGCCTACCATGTCATAGGTTTATTCCCCACTTTGAACTTTAGCGTTCACAAGATGGGGACCTTCATGGACTCCTCTAAACTTAAATCCTAGTTTAGATCTGGTAAAGCCGCCACCAGCTAGAAGTTCCAGTGTCTAGCACACTTCCTGTTCCCCCAAACTTTCCCTGGGGAACACAGATCCAAACTCCTTGAATCTTAACACAAAGGGAAATAAACCATTCCCCCACCGTTTTCCCCCTCCCCTAGTCGTTGGGAGAGATACCTTGATTCAAACTCCTTGAATCAAAACAAAGAGGGATTCACTTTTCCCCCCTCCCCTTCCCCTGAAAATCCAAACAAGGGAAGAAATCAATCAGTTTCTAAAAAGAAAAGGATTTTATTAAAAGAAAGAAAGAAAGTACACTATCTCTGTAACACCAGGATGGAAAATATACAGGGTCTAGCTTATAAACCTGGAGAGACTTCCCCCCCCCCCTTTCTCAGAATAATCAAAGTAACAGCAAACAGAAATAAAGGTATTTCTCCAGCAAACACACAATTGCAAAATGTAGAAATTAATTTTAAGACTAAACCGCCTTTCTAATACTCACTATACTGAATAGAAGAAAATACTTCAGGGAACTTGGATAGTCTGGAAATATGTCTGGCCTCTCTTAGATTCAAAGAGAGAACAAAAAAACCAACAAAGAACACAGTCAAAGACTTCCCTCCACAGAGATTTGAAATTATCTTGTCCCTTGATTGGTCCTCTGGTCAGGTGTTCGTCAGGTTACTGAGCTTGTTAACCCTTTCCAGGTAAAAGAGACCTTAACCCTTAACTATCTGTTTATGATAAACCCACTCATAGTTTTTCCTTTCAAAATATAATGAACATACATCTACACCCCCAAGATACTTTTACAACCACAAGAATTTTAAAATCATGAGTTATACACCCTCGAGTCAAGAAATTGTAATAAGTAAATGATCTCTTTTCTTGGGCCTCTTTGTTCCTGAGCCTGTAGGGTGCAGTAAGGTCAGTTCCAATGCCTTGAGCCAAAACACCTGAATGAATTATAGTCTACCCTCATTCTCCCAAACATTTAATATACCTAAGGCCATACCTACAGTTTAAGTGCGGGGTTAACTCAAGTTATGTCACCATAGAGTCACTACAGTTACTATGTCACTTGTATTTTGCATGTATTTTGTATGTATGCACTGTATTTTGGGAAGCTTTGGTTTGGCAGTGTATGTGGGGTACCAAACAGGTCAGACAGGGGTTGTTGTGCCCAGGGGATCAAACTTCTTATAACGCGTAAACGTATACATAATGTATACACCTTTTTTTCTAAACCCACTAACCTGCCTGGCTCTCCTCACCAGGGCCGGCTCCAGGCACCAGCGCTCCAAGGGCGTGCTTGGGGCGGCATGCCGCGGGGGGCGCTCTGCTGGTCGCTGGGAGGGCGGCAGGCGGCTCCGGTGGACCTCCTGCAGGCGTGCCTGTGGCAGGTCCACCGGAGCCGCGGGACCAGCGGACCCTCCGCAGGGATGCCTGTGGGAGGTCCACCGGAGCCGTGGGACTGGCGAGCGGCAGAGCGCCCCCCGCGTCGTGCCGCCGTGCTTGGGGCGGCAAAATCGCTAGAGCCGGCCCTGCTCCTCACTGTTTGCCATCTCACACAGAATCATGGAGCTTGCATGGCTCTGTAGTATTGTCATGAGCATTTGCACCCAAAGGTGCATGCTCCTTTACTATTTTCAGAGCAGCAAACATACATGTGGAGTGTGACATTATACTCTACATTCTTTATGAAAATATGTTTATGATATGGATATGACATAGCTAATATATACTGTATGCAAGATGGCTGTTGACTGTGTTTATCCAACCTGTATGCATGTGAGACTGCTCTCTGTAGGAATCAGCTACATCCGATGGGCTTTTTTTTTTTTTAGCAAATGTTGGACCTCTCGCTGCTGTGGGTAGCATGATCCTACAGTTAGCATGTTCATACACACTCATGTGTTTGAAACTGCAAATTATAGGGATGTGCTCCCTGTTGCACTGTAATGTGATGAAGCTAATTCCTACAGGCAGCAGTTTCTCACACACATATGTGTATGAAACTGAAAACTATAGGGCTGTGCTACTACCTGTAGCACTGCAATGTGATGAAGCTAATTCCTACAACGAGAGATCCAACTTTGCTAAAAAAAAAAAAAAGGCCATGGGATGTAGCTGCCTGTAGGAATTAGCTTCATCACATTGCAGTGCTACAGGGAGCACATCTCTATAGTTTGCATATGTGTGTAAAAATGCTATCTGTAGGACCGTGCTACCCGCAGCAGGGAAAGGTCAAACTTTGCTAAAAACAGTATTTCAAGCATTCACACATGTAAAACCAACCTGATCGCTTTCTTTAACAGTGTAACAAGCCTACATGACCTTATCATAAACAAACTATGGAAATGAAGCCAAGATGGACATAACAATAAATAAGATGGGCATAACAATCAGGGCAGGTGGGACAACACATTTCAAAACCCTCCTGTTTTGCAACCAGTTGCAGTTTCTGCCGCACAACGTAACCATCTGGGCTACTGCTCAGGACTTGCTGCTGCCTGGTCCATGGGGTTGCGAATCAGGAGGGACAGGGTTTGTGGTAAAAAACACTCACATTCTGCTTCCTCCTGGCTAATGTGCCAAATTGACCTATTGCAGGGTTCTGGGGGGTTCTGCATTTTAATTTAATTTTAAATGAAGCTTCTTAAGCATTTTAAAAACCTTATATACTTTATATACAACAATAGTTTAGTTATATATTATAGCCATAAAAAGAGACCTTCTAAAAATATTAAAATATATTACTGGCATGCGAAACCTTAAATGAGAGAGACAAAATGAAGACTCGGCACAGCTCTTCTGAAAGGTTGCCGAACCCTGATCTTTTGGATGCTTGAGGCATGCTCTTTCACTTTTTTGTGTGTGAATATGTGAATAGGGAGGTAAGGTTTGTGGGTACAGAGCACTCCCCTGACCCCAAGGTGATAACCAGAGTGGTCCCATTCATTTTTTCCATTGGCTTCCTCCTTTATTATTTCCAATGACTTGGCTGGAAGTGGTGGAATCTCCATCATTAGAGATTTTTAAGCTCAGGCTTCAGAAAGCCCTGGCTGGGATGATTTAGTTGGGGATTGGTCCTGCTTTGAGCAGGGGGTTGGACTAGATGACCTCCTGTGGTCCCTTCCAAACCTGAGATTCTATGATTCTATTCTATGATTCTAAATCAGGCATACTTTGGGTCTATGCACGCATAAGAATTCTTAATTGAGAGGGCAGAAATGATTTGGTAGAGAAAATATGCAATTGGTTGAATTGGTTGATGGGAGAACACTAGATTTGTTTATGGGTAAACCAAGGACTGAAGGAATTTCTTTAGGCTAGATAATAGGAGCTGATCACTTCTTACTATGGGTGGTGTTCCTTCAGGGGGCTGACAATTAATTTGTCTGCTTCGGTATTTTGGATATCAATCAGATATCAATCAGATATCAGAGGGGTAGCCGTGTTAGTCTGGATCTGTAAAAGCAACAAAGAATCCTGTGGCACCTTATAGACTAACAGACTTGCATCCGAAGAAGTGGGTATTCACCCACGAAAGCTCATGCTGCAAAACGTCTGTTAGTCTATAAGGTGCCACAGGATTCTTTGTTGCTTTTACATATCAATCAGAGTTTCACTACTAGAAGTCTGTCCTACTGCTACAGTGGGTGTGAATGAGGATAGGGGTGTTGCCTAAAGCTTGTCACCAAGGAAGTAGGTATGTCTCACACCTCCATTAACTGCTTTATGCAAGGTTTTTCTCAGATCAGTTTTGGTTGTGCTGGGGTGGGGGAAAAGACTGGATAATGTGCCCTGGTTTCCAAAGAAGACAGGTATTATCTGTGACCGCTGAGTTCTTAACAGGATATTGATCATAAAATATTTAACCATATGTTGTGACTACTTACATTAAAGAAATCCATTCACCTTAGTTTAGGAGAAAGACCACTGATTGACAGAAAATAATCTGTTGTTGCAGATCCCCATAGTGCAATTGTTTTTTCTTCTCCACTGTCAGTGCAGCTTTCATGTTGGTGAGTTTTGCATAAAGATGCATCCAAAAATTCTGCAGCCACTGGTCATCAGCCCAAGCCTTCATTGTTGCAGAAGATTTTTGCCCTTGGGAACGATGTAGGGTGAAACCATATAATACACTTACTGAATATTTGTGAATCAGCTTCTACACACAAGCAATGACATGTGAACATGGGACTGTAAGAGCTGGATTCACAGGCAAGAGTAATGCAGCAAAAGGCAATCCTAAAATTTGTGAACTGTTCTGATACTTTACATAGACAAATAGTTATGAGATACTCTTTTAAATACTCAAGAGATGTGATGCAGAGTTTGATGGAATATAGGGAAATTATTTCACTGCATCAAGTCTCCTGTAGCAGTAAATTAGCACCGGGGAAGCAGATTTTTATATTTTTAGTGGCATCCAGAAAAGGTCCAAGGGAGTTTTCCTGTGGGAGGGGGATTAGAGTCAGTACCGACTTTACAATGGTGCCAACGGTGCCGTGGCACCAGGCCCACCCTGCATCTCACTGCAGACACAGTGCTCAGAATTAAGCAATGTTCTCAGGGCTATTGTACTCTGTACTAGTTTTCAGTTGCCAGCTACATGCTTCAGCCAGGCCACTTTCTCACTAGGCTATATCCTGAATATGGTGACTGGGAATGAGGCGGGAGCAGGGAGTGTAGCAGATGCAAATTCGAGGTGAATATTGTCTTGTCAATACTGTCCTGGGTTTATGATGCTTTATGCCATGGACTGAAGCAAAGTGGCTGGTGAATAACCAGGAACCTGGTTAATAATGATCTAAATTCAGCTTTCTTCTTTCTCTCTCTGTGAATTATCACTACTTCAAAATAGTGTGCAAGTTGACTGGATAATGGTAATAGCATGATCTCTTGTTATAACATTGTAAACCATACTACCTGGTTTTTATATTAAACACCTACTACACATAATACAATAAATCTGACAGAAACAAAACCTAGGAAAAGTTTATTCTTTCTGCGTCTTATTTAAAGTTTTACAGTAATCTCTTGCTTCAGAATGCCTCATGGGTCACCCATACTGTTTGCAATAGGATTCAACATGTGGCTTGTCAGCTGACTCTTTACTGATTCCTGAACAGCTGGTAGCTCAATATTAATCTGAGATAGATACTATATGCAGAAGCACAACTCTGTATATATGGGGAGGAGGTGATTATTGACCTTTGTGCATATGTAATAGTTTTTGGTGTTTGTAAGACAAGGTATAATAATGAACTGTGGAAAAGTTCCTGTTTGGTGTGAGCGATGTTACTTGTACCTAAATGCACTCCCCTTCCCCACTCCCAGCCCTATGCATGCTGGCTTGGGAATATCACTACTGTAGTGTCAGCTTTTAAGAGAGCTTCACATGCAGAGCCGTAACTGGGGATTTTTGCACACAAGGCAAGGAACAGAGGCAGCATTTCTGGCTCTTCCTTATTGAAAGGAAGGATCCACCAACAAATTTCTGCAAAAGAGCACGCCCCTCTCCATTGATGACGACCAGCGGCAATTCGGCAACGGGTCCCCCAGTCCCTCTCAGAGGGAAGGACTTGCTGCCGAATTGCCGCTGAAGAAGAGACTTTCTGAGCCCCTCACTTTCCGTGCCCGAGGCAAATGCCTCACTCTCCTTGCCCTCGTTACGGCAATGTTCACATGCACCACTTCTAGTATTACGGTAAGTTAAAACAAGCTGCAGTACATTGGGACATTAATGCTCTATTACAGTGTTTGCATTAGCGTATTAAAAGCTATCACACTGAACAGACTAGTTAGGGCCGGCTTTAGGAAGTTTGGGGCCCACCCAATTCAAACATTTTCGGTGGGGCCCCAGCAGGGATGACTTTTAAAAAAAGAAAAAAAAAGGTTAAAAAAAAAAGCCTTTCCTTTCTTAGCAACCGGTTCCCTATAAAAAGTTCTGATTTAAGGGATGTGTCAGAGTATGTATTTTTGGTACCAATAGGGTTACCATATGTCCATATTTAAAAATTCCTCCCGGACAGCAATTTAAGAACCAAAAAGTCTGACATGTCTGGGAAAATGTGGCTGTATGTTAACCCTACCTACAGTTATTTTTTAAAAAGATGGGACTGAACTAGAAATGAACTCCATTTCACATGTGTGGGTCCCCGCCACTCCCTGGGAGTGTGCTAGGGTGACCAGATGTCCCGATTTTATAGAGACAATCCCAATTTTGGGGTCTTTTTCTTATATAGGATCCTATTAACCTCCACCCCATCCCGATTTTTCACACTTGCTGTCTGGTCACCTTAGGGTGTGCACATGTGTGTGGGTACCAGCTGCTCTCTTCTCCCATCATTGAAGCAGGTATGCAGGGTTACTGCCCAGGGAATTGCAGGACACCAGTGGACATGGGGCTGGCTGCAGGCAGGGCAAGGGGTGCAGGAATGGCTGGAGAAAGGGGTGTGTGGGGTAGGGTGGGGTGGGCTGGCTGGCTTCAAGCAGGGCCATAGGGGGGTGCGGCAGGGGTTGGCTGGAGATAGGGCAGGGGGTGCAGGTACAGGGTGTAGAGACCACCCGGTATGGTAAGTACTCCCTCCTCCTCCCTCCCCCACCAGGGTAGCAGCAGCCACCTGGGGCTCCCCTGCTTCCACAGCCCTGGCCATGTGCATAGCTGCCAGAGCCCTGGGGGAGCGGCGGGGCTCCAGTGGCTATTTAAAGGGCTGGGATGATAGAAGCAATGGGAGCCACGGACTTTTTAAGTAGCCCACAGATCCCCACAGCCCTACCCCAGGGCTCCAGCAGTGTGGCTGTGGTGGCAATTTAAAGGGCCCCCATGCCCTTTAAATTGTCCCCTGGAGAAGCCGGGCCACCCCGGTACAATGCACCGACTCTTGCCAATACACCGAACAGGGGCTTGGGCGCGGGACCCTCTTAGGGGCAGGGCCTGATTCAGGGGAATTGGTTGAATTGGCCTAAAGCCAGCCCTGCCAGTATATCCAGGACATTAGTAGCACACTTTTCCCCCACCAGTACCTAGTAGTTGCACTATCATCTCCCATAGCTACTTACGCTGCAGCTTTATTGTTAAAACTAAATTGGGAAGAAAGACAACTGATTCAGAACTTGTTTAATGGTTACTTTATTGCTAAAGGGTGTAGTGGGGTGTAGACTTGGAGAGAGGAAGGTTTCTATGATGTAGGCAAGATCAAGTATTTTATCCAAAACCAGAATATAAATGGTGTTGGTCTTCTTGGTGTCTGACCTTGAACTATTGTCAAAAGTTTGAGGGTGACTCTTCTCCTTCCTCATATTTTGGTTAGGATTCCATTGATAAAGAGATTGGCCTCAAATACCTGGTTGTAGGACTCTTCCACAGTGTAGTTTTCATCTTGGGTTGCCTGGTCCTAATTATATTAAAGCATGTACTTTAGTCTTTGTAATTATCTGTTAAAACTCTGTAGCTTTTTATGAAGGCAGGAGTAAAAGAAAAGTAGCTGCAATAGTTCCACAGTTAACTAACACTAAAAATGTACATAATTTAAATCAGACTCCTAATCTTAATTTTTGCTTAATTAATAAATCCATAAGAAAAGTATGTTGGGAAACTGCTATAGGGAAGTGCACTTCTCCTATATAGGTCATAAGGATCCTATCTGTCTGAAACTGGCTGCTCTTTCTTTCTTTGATCTGCAGAGTGACTGATGCTTTTCAGACATCAGTTGTGGGTACAGAAGGGTTTCATTGCATCTTCTCTCTTGGCACCAGCTACTGTTCTCCCTTCTTGTTGTATTGATAATGGGTGAGTGTGTCTCACCTTTCTTTAAAATCATATATGCTAGGGACAGTCTTGTCCTCTTCTCTCCTGATGTCACTGTAGATGCAGGCAGTGCAAAATGTACTACAGTCATATAGTATCTCAAATGAAAAGCTGCATTTCAATGATCTGAGGTTTGAAGAACAATGTGGAACTAGCTGTTTTATAGGATGTCTCGATTTCATTCCTGTAGTAACATAACTGGTGATAGGAAAGCAGGGAGAGAGAGAGGTGTGTGCTCTGCAAGGCTGCTGGCCACAGTGATAGATAACATGATTTGTGCTTAGTTGTCTGTTCTGGGAAACGATGCTATTGCTAAATGATCCTATGACCTGCTTGCATAACCAATAATAAACATTGAACAGCACCATGGTCAAGGGGAAAAACGTGGAATGTTTAGAGTACAAGTAAATAGACCTATGTACCCCACGTCTGCAAAATCCTGAAAATATGCTTTGTCAGTGTGGTCTGATATGACGTTAATAATGGTATATATATGTACTCACTGTTCTGTATCGGTGTGTCACTCCTCTGGCATGAGTCGAGGAGGGGGCACCCGCTCAGCTGATCGTATAATAAAGGGCTGATATATGTTTATACTCTATCTTGGTCTCTGTGCCTCCTTGGGGTAATTGACTAACTCCGGGGAGAACGAGCCCTTTTGGCTAACAACTGGCGACTCCACCGGGACCCTCCCTGTAGAGGGCGCTATCGCTACCGGGGGCTAGTGGGTTGGTACCGAGAGAAGTGGCCACCTCGAGCTGATTGTGCGGCTTGTGCTCTCGGATCACCTCGGCCGACCGGAGCGGCAGTGTCCTCTTTAGAGAGAGTCCACGAGGACACAGAGATCGTGCATTTGCCCTGTTCCAAGTTCCCAGAGCCGGACGCGGCCACTCCGGGCGGTAAGTGCGTTTACCTCTAGGTTTGAGGAGTAACGCCCCCGAAGTGTGGGAGGACTAAGGAAATCTTAAGAGGCTGCCTGTATACAGGAAGGTATAATGTGAGTATGTTGGTTTAACTTTATGTGTTAGTATGCATGCACAGTGGGATTCAACTAGTTTGTGGGTTATTCATGTTTTAGGCTTTGTACTCTTATTCAGTATGTTAATATTTTTTCTTTTTATTTTGTACCAGAGAATGAGTGTATGTTAGAGAGTTATTGATATATAGGGACTTTTTAGACTTCTGCTAGGGGAAACCCGATGACAAGGATATCTTGATTGCAAGGGGGGTCAGCCAACCGTCTGAAGGTCTCTTCCTTTTAAGTGTGTGTATCTTGTGCATATAGTTTACGACTAAGAGAGGACCCTAAGATGGGGTCTACTCAGAGTTATTACGCAGGGACACCCCTTGGCTGTATGCTAGACAACTGGCAAGCGTTTAGACACCAGTCAGACTTTGGAATCCCGTTAAGTAAGGACGATCTCATAAAATTTTGTACAGTAGAATGGCCAACATTCGGAGTAGATTGGCCAGATGGGGGTTCATTGAAACCAGATGTAATACAAGCCGTACATAATATTGTAACCCAAGACGGGCATTGGGACCAGTATCCGTATATTAATATTTGGCAGGATCAGGTGTCCGATTCCCCGCCTTGGCTACAAAGATGTAGACAAAAAACTTTACAAATACTGATGGCCCGGATCCCGATGAAAAAACAACCCCGTATGCCTATGAAAAAGCCATGCCCACCCTTAAAGCCATGTCCACCCCCTGTAATTCCTCAGGCCCCAGATTATGTACTCCCTCCTCCATTATATCCCAGTTTGCAAGCCCTGGATAAACAAATAACGACAGGTAAGGGCCATCAGCAGCCTCCAACTGTAGTAAAAGAGACAAGCCCCACCGACATAGGGATCCAACATATGTTCCTACAGGAGAACGGTGTATATAGACACCTAAGGAGCAACACGGATGAAACCACAGTGCATAAGGCACTGCCTCTCCGCGAAACGATAGGGCAAGAGGGAAAGCCTGCCATAGTATATGTCCCCTTTGCCACAAGTGATTTATATAATTGGAAACTACAAAATCCCCCATTTTCAGAGGACCCGGCCCCCTTGACAGCAATTTTTGAAATGCTTATAACAGCGCATAATCCAACATGGGGGGATATGCACGTAGTATTAAATGTGTTGCTAACCCCGGACGAAAGGCGTATGGTCTTAGCAAAGGCCCGTGAGTGGGTAGCAGAAACCAAGGGCAATTTAGAAGCTGTAGGCGATATAATGCCCGAAAAGGAACCCGATTGGCTGCATAGTGAGAAGTGGTTACCAGCCCATCAGAGATATGCCGCTGCTATAGTGCAGGGTATGAAAAAGTGTATTCGGAAAACCCCTAATTGGGCCAAATTGTATAATATAAGGCAAGAACGGAAAGAAAATCCAGCAGCCTTTTATGAGCGCCTATGTGAAACCTGTAGGAGGTACACGGATTTGGACCCGGGGGATCAAAATGGGAAAACAGTGCTAATTCCCCTCTTTATTAGTCAATCTTATGAGGATATTAGAAAGAAATTACAAAAGGTGGAAGGCGCATCAGGAAAGAATATAGAGGAATTGTTAGAGATTGCTTTAAAGGTATATGATAGACGGGACGAGGAGGAAAGGAAGAAAGGAACAAAGGCTCTCGTTATGGCTTTGAGGCAAGGACAGGATAAGGATGAGAAACAGAATATGAGGAATGAGTATGTTTTAATAGGGGATAGAGGAAAGCCACGACGTCCCCGATTAGGACGAAACCAGTGCGCTCTGTGCAGACAGGAAGGACATTGGAAGAATGAGTGTCCTAACAGGCACATGATACGACAGGGGATACGACCTCCCCATACAATACTCCAATAATGGGAATCCCCAAACCTGATGGAAAATACCGTTTAGTACAGGATTTGCGACAAGTTAATAAACTTGTAGAGGCCCCTTATCCAGTTGTCCCGAACCCCCACACAATCCTCAGTCAGATTCCCAAAGAACATACCTGGTTTTCGGTAATAGATCTGAAAGACTCTTTCTTTTCAATACCTCTTGATACCGAATCCCAGAAACTGTTCGCTTTTGAATGGGAAGATCCGGATACACATTATAAAGCTCAGTATCTGTGGACTGTTCTTCCACAGGGACTGACTTGTGCTCCCGAGATTTTTGGTAGCCAGCTAAAAAGAGACCTGGCCCCATTCCTAGTTAAACATCCCTCATGTATTATAGTTCAGTACTTGATGATTTGTTGTTAAGTACTGGAACAAAAACAGCATGTAGAAAGCAAACTGTAGAACTCCTGAATTATCTTGGCAAACAGGGGTACAAAGTCTCAAAAAGCAAAATCCAACTAGTAAAACAGCAAGTTACTTTTCTTGGGTATCAAATAACGCAAGGTAGTCGCAGCCTAGGTAAGGAACGAATCCAAGCTATACTCGATAGTCCCCAACCACAAAATCCGCGTGAATTAAGGGCCTTCTTAGGCCTAACCGGATTTTGTCGGCTCTGGATCCCTGACTATGGAGGGAAAGCTAAACCCCTGTATGAATCATTAACTAAGGACAGGTTGCTTCACTGGACGTGGACTAGGGAGATGGAGAAAGCATTTCAAGAGCTTAAAACCGCACTAATTCAACCCCCTGTCTTGGCTCTCCCGGACCCACGGAAACCGTTTACCCTATATGTCCACGAGCAAAAGGGAATAGCGGCTGGACTCCTGTGTCAGCGATCAGGACCAACCTGGCGACCTATTGGTTATTATTCAAAGGTCTTGGACCCTGTCGCCAGAGGCTGGCCTGCCTGCTTGCGTGCCGTAGCAGCCACCGCCCTTCTTGTGCAAGAAGCTGAAAAATTGACCTTGGGTGGAGATACTGAGGTCATAGTCCAACATGGAGTACCCCAAATATTAGGAACAGGAGCCGGAGCTAGACATTTAAATCCCAGTCGACACTCACAATACGAAATAGGACTCCTGTTAGCTCCGAACCTGACCTTTCGACCCATTAGTTCCCTTAATCCAGCCACCTTGTTGCCTGACCCTGGGGACCCCCGTAAGCCCAGACCCATACACGATTGTATTGAGGTCCTGCAGCAAGAAACTAAACCACACTCAGACCTCTCTGACGTACCGTGGCCTAACCGTGACATCGAGGGATACGTAGATGGATCTAGCTACGTAATTAATGGCAAACGATATACCGGGGCAGCAGTGGTAATTAAGAATGACAAGGCCTATAAATTTAAATTAAATCCACATTGGTCAGCCCAAGCAGCAGAATTGGTGGCTCTCATTGAGGCCCTCCGAATGGGCACAGGAAAGATTCTTAATTTATATACAGACAGCCGTTATGCTTATATGGTGGTGCATGCTCACGGTATCCTATGGAAAGAAAGAGGATTCATTACAGCCTCGGGCCAAAAGATAGCACATGGAGGCCTTATTAAATCCCTACTAGAGGCTCTAATGCTCCCGCTACAAGTCGCTGTAATCCACGTGCGTGCTCACGGCAAAACTCCTCAGGGGGAGCAGCGAAAATACAATCAATTAGCCGATAAGGCTGCACGAGAGGCAGCACAAGATGGGGTTGCATGGCTTTTGATAGTAAAAGATACTGAATGTAAAGTCCCAACCCCACAGTATACTACTGAAGAAACACAGTATGCCCAAAGTATAGGGGCCCGTTTGCTCCCCTCGGGATGGTGGAAATTACCTGGAGGGGAAATTTTTGTGCCTCAGCCAATTTTAAAGGAAACCCTTCGACTGTTACATAAGGAAGGGCATATGGGATCAGCAGCTATGGTTGACTTAGCTACCCGAACCCTTAAAGGATTAAGGATGCATATGGAGGCCCAACGAATTGTTAACACTTGCCCAATTTGCCAACAAACAAATCAAAAGGGCCGAGAACCTCCAGCCCCAATGGGAGGTCAACCCTGGGCCACATATCCATTTCAGAGATGGCAAGTTGATTTTGCCGAAGTACCCCCATGCAGGGGCTACAAATATTTACTTGTCTTTGTTGACCAACTAACTGGGTGGGTGGAGTGTTTCCCCACCAGACATTGCCAAGCCCGAGCTGTTGCTAAGGCCTTGATACAAGAAATAATCCCCCCGATACCACGTACCAGAGGTTATTAATTCTGATCAGGGTAGTCAGTTTATTTCAAAGGTAACACAAGAAGTATCTTAAGCCTTAGGCATCCAATGGAACTTTCATACAGCATGGCGCCCCCAAAGTTCGGGCCAAGTGGAAAGAATGAATAGAACACTAAAAGAGACTCTTACTAAAATATGCATGGAGTCAGGATTGAAATGGCTTGATGCTTTGCCCCTAGCGCTAACTCGCCTGCGAAAGGCCCCAAGACGAGGATTAAAACTGTCACCCTTTGAACTGGTATTCGGATTTCCTCCCCGAATTCCTATTTCAGAATTTCGGGAAGATGTGACCTGGGAAGTGGGAAAAGATACCTTATGGAAACAAGTTTCTCTCCTACAGACTGTTTTATCCCAGCTACATCAATACGCAGCATCTTTCCAATCCCTGCCCTTAGACCGGCCTGTCCATCCGTTTCAAATTGGTGACCAGGTCCTCGTCAGGAAGTGGAAACGTGACCCCCTTACACCACGGTGGGAAGGTCCACATACCGTCTCCATCATCAGCCACGCCGCAGTTAAGCTCCTTGGGAGCGACAAGTGGACTCATCACACAAGAGTAAAACGGTTTCTCACCCCCGACGAAGGAGCCAAACCGCCAGAAAAAGACTCCGGCTCTCTGTCCACCCCGGCTCCGGAGGCCCGGGGAGGCACAGGCGAAGCCTCAGGCAACTGGATCGACCCTCTGCCTACCTCGGCACCGGAAGCCCGAGGGAGCACAGGAGAAGTTTCAGACTGGACTTACGAGCCTCTAGACGGACTTAAGGGTTTGTTTAAGAAATCGTAATGCAAATAACACTGTTAATTTTAGGTGTATACCTTCCTCATTGTTATGGTTGGGAAAATACCTTTCTAGAGCTAGGAGAAACAATAGCAAAGTCCTTTAATCTCAGTAATTGTTGGGTATGTGGAGGACCAGGAGACTTAAATGAATGGCCAGGGGTAGCCCAACCAATACAGCCCAAATGGTGGGTCAGTAATTTAAGCATGGTCCGTAACGGATCAGAACTATGGGCCCAGGATAGTAGCCCATGGCGACTCTATTCCTCTGGGATGGATATACTATGCCTTAATAGAACAAGGCCAAAAGGAGTATATGTAGGGGAAAGTCAATGTGAATGGACCTTATCCCCAGGATTTGATTGCTGGGATCCCGATTGTTTGCTATACAATTGCTCTAAATATCAGGGGCGATGGAATCAGATCCATGTACAGCTGACTAATGGCAGCTGGATAGCCTGCTCCTATCAACTTTATGATAGTGATGATTTTCCCAGCTGCAACGCAATACAACAGGATAAATTCTTTGATAATTATCTGTTTTTAAATTGCCAGCGAGATAATACCACAGCCGAAAACCATGTGATACAGTTCTATCACTGGGCATGGCAACATTATAATGGGACTCGAACAACCCGCTTTAAGCAATTTTGGTCTGGTACTAATCAACCTACAGGGGGCGGTTGCAATTGTATATGGAAAGCAGGAGCAGGAGCCTGGAAATGTGAACATTGCAACTCTGAGGGCGAAACAGTCACTCTATCCGGGGTCGTACCTCTGGTGTTGCTAGCATTGCAGAGTGGATTTGCTTCCACAGCAGCAGGACCATTAGGACCCAGCGATCATTTATATTTTGAACTACCAAAGTATAAAAACAATAATTGGGCTCTGTCACCTGATACAACTACTCCTGACCCCTGGGATGGACCCTTTGCTAATGGAACATGGGCCCTAAAAGGCCATGATTGGATTTGTGGTCAATATGCTTACCGTCGACTACCACCCAATTGGTCTGGGGTATGTTATGTAGGATATATTAGGCCTCTATTCTTCCTACTACCTCTCCTACAGGGAAAAACCCTAGGAGTTAAAGTATATGATGATCTTATTAGGGAACAACGATCTATTGATTCCACTTTAACAGCCGGAAGTTCCCAAAAATGGGGTACACAGGAGTGGCCTCCTGAAAGAATCATAGAACATTACCGACCAGCCACGTGGAACCCCGATGAGCTCGTAACAGGAGCTAGGGAACCTATTTATAATTTAAATCGAATAATTAGATTGCAGGCTGTTTTGGAAATAGTAACAAACCAAACAGCCATGGCACTCGATTTGTTAGCTGATCAGGCAACTCAAATGAGAACCGCAATTTATCAGCATCATATAGCTCTTGATTATCTGCTAGCAGAAGAAGGAGGATTGTGTGCAAAATTGAATGAATCAAATTGTTGCTTACAAATAGATGATAATGGAAAGGCAGTTAAACGATTAACAAAAGAAATGAGAAAGCTAACCCATGTCCCAGTGCAAACCTGGAAAGGGTGGGACACAGATTGGCTTACTTCATGGTTGCCACAAAAAGAATGGATACACCAAAGCTTCCTCTTTGCTATATGTATTATCATAGCCCTATTAGCCTTAGCCTGCCTTACTCCCTGTTTGGTGACATTAATCCGACTATTGATTAACCAAACTATAAATCAACAAGTCATGGTGTTACTCCAGCCAGTAAAAGCTGAGGATTGGGGATATTAAAACTCTTAAAATGCTTTCATAAAAAGGGGGGATTGATAGATAGCATGATTTGTGCTTAGTTGTCTGTTCTGGGAAACAATGCTATTGCTAAATGATCCTATGACCTGCTTGCATAACCAATAATAAACATTGAACAGCACCATGGTCAAGGAGAAAAACGTGGAATGTTTAGAGTACAAGTAAATAGACCTATGTACCCCACGTCTGCAAAATCCTGAAAATATGCTTTGTCAGTGTGGTCTGATATGACGTCAATAATGGTATATATATGTACTCACTGTTCTGTATCGGTGTGTCACTCCTCTGGCATGAGTCGAGGAGGGGGCACCCGCTCAGCTGATCGTATAATAAAGGGCTGATATATGTTTATACTCTATCTTGGTCTCTGTGCCTCCTTGGGGTAATTGACTAACTCCGGGGAGAACGAGCCCTTTTGGCTAACAACAGGGCCAATGGATGTGGGTGGGCTGGGTAGGATCTCAGGAGTCACGTCTCAGGGATCTGCCCACTCCCCAGCACTGCTCCAGCTCTGAGCTGTCTCCATTGCCTGGGACCTGTGTGGCCCCACCTGCTTCCCTGGGGGAAGAGCCACCTGGGACTGGTGCAGAGGCTGGGCCAGTCTCAGCCACTCACAGGGAACAGTCGGGGACGGGGGGAGGCTCAGCTGGGTCCTGAGAGAGCCTGGCCCGGGTAGGCTCTGCTCCTGCTCTAGCCTGGCTGCTTCCACCACTCCCAAGAGGCCAGAGTTATCCTGCCCCAGGACCAGCTCTGGCTGCGCTGCCATCTCAGCCTGGCAGACACAGTCACCTCCCATCAGGGCCGGCTAATGTGGCTGGGGGTTAGGGTGTGGGAGAGTAGGTCTCTAGTGGGTCTGGGTAGGTGCTGGGCACTGGGGGGTGGGGAGATCTCTGTGTGTTGGGGGGCTGGGAAGTGTGGGGGGTCTGTGCGGGACACTGTGCAGTTGTGGTGATGGGGGGCACTGGACAGTGAGGGGATCTGTAGGACTCTGCCCCCCTGCCCCATTTCCCCCATGGGACCCACAAATATGTTTAGCACCGGCCCCACAAAAGTTTAATCCAGCCCTGTTTGGGGTGCAGGTTCTGGGATGGAGTTGGCAGTGCAGGAGGGTTGCAGGCTATGGGGAGTTTGAGTGACGGGTGCAGGCTCTGACCTGGGGCAGGGGATTCGGGTACAGGAGGGGGTGCAGACATGCGGGTTCTGGGAGGGAGTTACCAAATCAGCACGTTGTATAAGAGAAAGGAGCTGCAGTGATTTCATATAGACATAGAAACTGATAGAAGACACTTTTCCATAGTCAAAATGTGAGAGGCAGAGTGTGAGGGAGGGAGGGGGCGTCTGTACAATATTTCCCCGCATTCAGTCTCCCGGCTGGAGCAGTAACAGCTCTGCAGCACTTGTATAGGATCGAGAGGAGCTGCGGTGTCTGAGCTTTGACAGTCTGGGAATCGGGCTGCCTGTGCCTTTAAGACCCAGCCCCAGGAACCCGCCCCCTGCTCCGGGGCTGATGCAGCAGGACTGAAAACAGCCTGTGCCCACCCCCCCCCCCCCCCAGCCCCGACACCCCCAGATTTGGGAGCCCAGCAGGTGGCACAACCCGCGGGACCCCTGCACCCCCCCCCTCCCGAAACGAGGGTTTTGTCCCCGCACAGGGTCTGGCAGCGTCTCCCCCCCGGCTTAACCGCGGCTCTCACCCCCCACCCCCGATTTTTCCCCTTCAGCCTCTCTCCTGCCGCTGCCTACAGCAGCTTGATCCCCAGGCCAGTAAATTTCTGCCCCTGCTCAGACCCTGGCAGCCCCCGCTGCGATTTGCCCCTTTGAACCTTTTAACCCCCAAGAGGAGGCAGCAAATCGTAAGTAGAAGTGAGGGCAGCGGCGACAGCGAAGGTTACTGGGCATGCTGAGTTCGGGTGCGCATGCTCAGTGCAACCAAGGTAGCGAATCTGGAGCGGTAAATGTTTCTGTCGTTACTCCCCACGTGACAGGTTTGCAATGAGGCAATTGACAATGTTACTTTCACTTTCCCCGGGCGAACGCTGCGAGCCGAGCGCAGGTTTGTCGATTGGGAACAAACCCACGTTTCTTTTAACACCGTTCTACGGAAAAGCCACGAGATGAGATTGCGGCTCTTTGATCGCCAGAATTAGCGGAGTAACGTGCGTGAGAAACGGGACCAGTCAATGACCATGTAACGATCCCAGCCAAAGGGGTGAAGTCTGGCCACACCCGGGAGATTTTAAACTTCCCAGAAGACCCAACCAGGTGGGTGAATTTTGCTTACGAAGGGCTGTTTGTAACGTCTAACACCCGATACTTATTGCGGGGACAGATTGTTCAAGACACAAGGAGTAAATAATCCCGTGATCATTTGTTTCTCTCTTTGTGGAAATTTGACAGAACAGCTACATCCAAAGAGATTTACCATCAAATACGTTGCAGTTTGTTTACATAGCAATGTAACGTGAGACTTTTACAACTTGTTGAATGAGTCATTTATTTGTTTTGCTGAATACTGTTCTTGGGGGAGATTTGTAACTTCCTATATTTTGAATAGAGGAAATTTCCGGCACCAAACCCAGCTGCCATCAGTCTAGTTTTCTCCCCGTGCTGACATTGCAGTTTTCTGCCTCTTAACTGGAGGGCGGGGTGAATCCTTTTGTTCTTGTAAAAACTAAAATTATGCTCAGAATCAATCGAAACAGAAAACTGTCTCATTTTCTCCTTCGGACCTCAGTGGGAATTAAACGTGAGTCTAATGCTGATCCTGTGTTCAAGAGTGTCACTGAGTAGGGACTTCAGGCTATATTAAAAAAGGGACATTTATACATTGTGTAACAGATTATCTCCTCCTGTGTGAAAAGCCATTCAAGGGGCAATATCCAGAAGAAAACTATAGGAGTGCAGCTATTTTAAAATGGCAGCATTGTTGTGAAATTATGTGTTTGTTTTGTTTAAATCATTTTGTTTATTTTAAAATTTTTAATCATGTATTATTGCACAAAATATTAGATTTTAGTTTTTCTTTTTTTCACCCTTTTCTTCTTTTAGACAGGATAAGGGATGGGTGAATAAAATGTTTTTATTCCATTTGATTAGGGTTTCTCATTTTGAATCAATTTGAAATATTTTTTTCATTTAGCATCATTTTGTTGAAAAATTAAAAACATTAAAATAATAGGAAAAATCAATTTTAAAAAACAGATTTCTAAAAGCCATACTCTATTGAAAAATCAGTTTAAGTATTTTTGATCAGGTTCAGTATTGTCAACTCTCATAGTTATTTGTGATTTTTGGGATTTTTACCCAGTATTCGGTAATTTTCTGAAAGCCCTAATGTTCTAGTTTTGAGTTTATGTGATAATATTTGATTTCATTTAAAGTACAAAATAAATTTCTAGCCTTTATAGTTGCAGGGAAAAGTATAAGATTGAGTGTACCCTCAAGGCTCAGAAACCAAATGCAAAAAATAGGAACTCGAAATGTATATTTAAAATATTGATTTTTTTAAGTCAATCACATACCTTTTTTGACCCAATTTGTGATTTTTTTAAATGTGTGTGCATTGTGGGGGGGATTTTTTGTATTGATTTTCATAAAGCAACAAATATTCTAAAGCACAAAAAAACCCACCCCACAAAAATGTACATCTTGTATATGTTCCCATAATTATGCAGTTTTATAGCTAATCAAAGCTACAAGACCAGACAATCATAGACGTGGGAAGTAGGGCTGGGGGGGGGGTGCAGTGTCCCCAGGTTTTATGTGGGATTCCACTCCTGGTCTCAGAGCTCCGATCCTGGCCCCGCACGTGGGGATCCACTCCTGCCCGCCACTAGCTGTGGCCCCAGCCTCTGTCCCTTTACCTCTGTCTTTGCCCCACCCTTCTGGAGATATAGCCCTGCTCCCAGCCCCAGCTCTGAGGGGAGGGTGTGAACAGGGGTAAAGGGTATGAGGTAAAAAATTAGGGGGCACTTTCACTGGCTTTCAGCACCCCCACTGTAAAAACTGTTCAAGTGCCACTGCAGACAACACAAGACCGTACAATACCACACACATCTAACACATTATGGTGGGGGTTACACTGACTTTTGAATCCTGGGTTTGGCAGTGCTGCTGCTCTGTTTTTGAAAGGCATGAACAAATTTCAGTTTTCTGCAACAATTCATCCAATCTACACGAACCCAACGTATCACCCCTATTAATTTAATTCATCAAAGTGCTGTAGTTCTTTGGCAATAAAGGTCTGAAGGAAATGTCAGACACTCAGGGTGGATGAAAATTGATCTTTAAAAAATGATTAAAAAAATTAAATCAGAGGCTTTTCTTTCACTTGAATTTTTTAATTTAAATTAAATACTGGTTTATCTTTCAGATTAAAATTATGACAGATGATGCTAAGGCATATATATATCTATAACATTCAGGCCGTATATGTTTGCTTCAAAAGTTTTAAAGAAAATCAGATCAATGAAGTGGTGGCAGTCACTGTCTAAGCACCTGGAAGCAGAATTTGTTGAAGGGCTCACCCAGCTTTTGGCAGCAATAGCCTCTTCTGCAGGTACACAGAAAATATTTTATTCATTTCAATGTACCCAACTAGTTCAATTCAACGACTCGTCCATTCAGAGTTGAGAAACCAGTTGGGAGTTGAAAAATCAGGAAAGTTTGTTTTCCACTCTGAAATTGTCATTAAAAACAAGGTGTGGGAGGATGAGATCTACCAGCTCTAAAATCTTGAAGGACACGGTGACCAGAAACAATCAATTCAATTCACTAACTACAGATAATAGTTTCTTTTTTCTAACAAATCAGATTTGAATGCAAGACATGTTTTAGTAAAGTATTTTTCTCTTCTCTATCCTGTTGTCCAGATCAAGTTACAGTGAAGATGAAGGTTCTTTCATTCTGTCCTAGCTCTGCAGTGAGCACTTCTCTGCCTAATTTGATCATTTTCTTCATTATTTATGACATTCACAAGCTGGAATCAGGTAGGAATCCCACTGGTCCTGCTGCTGCTTGTAGAATTTGTTTCATTGTAGGGATTTATAAATCATGCCTATTCCACTCCTTTGTACAAAACTGAAAAAACTCAAACCCAAACCAACCAACCAAAAAAAGAAAAACAACCCCAAACCCACCCCTACAACAAATTTCAGATTGGCTCAATATCAGTAAATAAGTCTCCACTTCCTCCTCAACCCTTCCGGAGGAATAATTCTCCATCTGCTGCATATGAGGCAACTCAGTTTCTCTATCCATCTAGGTACTTATATCATCATAGTATCTGAGTGTGAGGCTGTATGGAATATGGGTGACCATTTATAATGGCATTGATACCAATATTATAAAATCACAATAAATCTTATACAGGATATGCCACGAGAGGTAATTATGCCGCTCTACCCTGCGCTGATTAGGCCTCAACTGGAGTCTTGTGCCCAGTTCTGGGTGCCACATTTCAGAAAAGATATGGACAAATTGGAGCGAGTCCAGAGAAGAGCAACGAGGATGATTTAGGGGTCTGGAAAACATTTCTTATGAGGGAAGATCGAAAGAGCTGGGTTTGTTTAGTGTGGAAAAGAGAAGACTGAGGGGGGGCATAACCGTTTTCAAATACCTAAAAGGTTGTTATAAGGAGGAGGGAGAAAACTTGTTCTTCTTAACCTCTGAGGATAGGACAAGAAGCAATGGGCTTAAACTGCAGCAAGAGAGCTTTAGGTTGGACATTAGGAAAAACTTCCCAACTGTCAGGGTGGTTAGACATTGGAATAAATTGCCCAGGGAGGTTGTGGAATCTCCATCATTGGAGATTGTCTAACCTGCTCTTAAAAATCACCTGTCAGGGATGGTCTAGATGGTGCTGGTCCTGCCATGAGTCCAGGGGGCTGGACTTGATGACCTCTTGAGGTCCCTTCCAGGTCTAGGATTCTATGTAAGGTACCAGTGGAAAAGGCTTGATTTGCTAAATATAAGCTTGTTTATAGTCTGTATCATCTTTGTATGGTGAGATATAAATATGTGTGGTATATTTGTGTCTCAGACTTGTGCTGTGACAACCTCAGACAGACCAGCATCAACACTATCCAGCCTGCTGTAGAATGAGCCATTGAGAGAAGCCCGGGGCTATGATTCAGCAGGACATGTAGACAAGTATCAGGGGGTGGCCGTGTTAGTCTGTATCCACAAAAACAACGAGGAGTCTGGTGGCACCTTAGAGACTAACAGATTTATTTGGGAAAAGCTTATGCCCAAACTAAATCTTAGTCCAGTAGCACCTTAAAGACTCCTTGTTGTTTTTCAGGACACGTAGGGACATGCATAGGTGACGACTTCTACTGGTGCCGGTGAGTGCTTGATTTCCCCCCTCTGCCCCTCCCCCATCCCCACCCCGTTCCCATTCCGACACCTTCCCCAAATCCCCACCCCAGACCCGCCTCTTCCCTGTCTCCTCCCCTGAGCATGCCACGTTCCCACTCCTCCCTCCGAGAGCTTGCTACGGCTGTGTGGCAGCGGCAAGTGCTGGGAGGTAGGTGGAGGAGGAGGTGTTGTGGGATGGGGAGTTTGGCTGCCAGTGGGTGCAGAGCACCCACTAATTTTTCTCTGTGGGTGACCCAGTCCACCCACAGAGTTGGCACTTATGGGGTCATGCCGATGGACAGGGGACTCCAAGTACCTTTTCATGCCCATGTGCTGTGAGTTTGTGTTTGGGACAAAGGATGTACATGCCACATGGCAAAAGATATAAAAAGGCAGCTGCATCTTCTCCATTTTGTCTGCAATCCTGCTTCTCACCTCTGAAGTAACTTCCGTACAAATTGAAGCTTTGAACAAAGGACTGATAGACCCATCCAAGCTTTGGATGTGTTCCAGAGGGACTTTGCAAGCTAGCAAATTCACCAGTGCTGCTAAGAACCTGATATATGGATTCTGAAGTCTCTCTTTCTGTATATATATGTGTGTATATATATGAAAGTATCTGACTGCTTTGACCATTTAGCAACTCTCTTCTTTTTCATTCCTTTTCTTTTCTAATAAAACCTTTAGATTTAGATACTAAAGGATTGGCTGGCAGCATGTTATTTTGGGGAAGATTCACACTGGTATTGATCTGGTAATGTGTCTGGTCCTTTGGAGAATTAAAAGAACATTTTGTAAAGTAAATAGAGTTTTTAAGTAACTTCTCACTGTACTGAACCTATTTGTTGATTGGGAGCCAGAGACTGGAATGCAGTAAAGGGGGCTGTGTGATTTCTTTTCTAGATAACCAGTGTAGGGGATCAGGAGCACAGTTTGTGACTGGTTGGTGAATCTAACTATGGTGTAAACCACCAGTTTTGGGAGAATCTTCTCTCCTTTTTGCAGCCTTCCCTGATGTTGGCATTTCCACTATGGGCTGCTCTACACACCTCTGGTCATGCTGAGCATCCTACTTCACATGCTTGCATCCTCTGTGACCCAGTCCTTTCTCAAACACCAAGACAACCTGGCCTAAAGCTGAAGTGATTTCAGGTCAGTGAGGCCAAGGCAAATGAATCCCAGAGTTGAAAACCCTGTACTGAAAATGTCCTGGCAGTGACCCCGTCTCACTGAAAACAGGTGGAGGGGGGCAACGGAGGAAAACTCAAGAACCTCCTCTCATCTCAATGAAAATTGTGTCCTCATACGAGGTGATAGGTGGTGGTCTCCAAAGAAGCTGGGTCCCAAAACATTAGGGTGAAATTTTAGGTGATCTCTGTTGACTTCAGTGGAGTCAGGATTTCATCTTTTCACCCTTCTCATATGAAAACCAACACTGAGAATCACATCAGAAATATAGTGAAGGCCGGGACAGATCACAGAGCTCAGGTATACAGTGTATATACTCAGGTCACCCTGGCAGTCCCGGGGCACTGAAATGGTTCTGTGGCATATCAAATTAATATAAGGGGCGTTATCAGTGACACCTATACCTGAGCTGGCCTGTCACTTTCTACTATAAATGTCTTTTTCAGTTGCTTGTAACTTTTCCAAATTTCAAATATTCAGGTTGAAAATTTGCATGCCAGGTGTCTGCCCCAGGCTGAATTTTTGGAAAGTTTGAACCTACTGTATTTTTTGTTTCTAGCATGTTTTCCCCCTGAGCTTCTTCTCTTTTTGTTTTGGTGTATTTCACAGCCCAGTTCAGAGTGATGGGTCCTGGTCACTCTGTCACTGCCACTGTAGGTGAGGCCATTGTGTTACCCTGTCACCTGTCCCCCAGGATGAGCGCTGAGAACATGGAGGTGAGATGGTTCCGATCTGAGTTCACTTCAATTGTTCACCAATATCATGAAGGAAAAGATCAGTATGGAAAGCAGACGCCAGACTATCATGGAAGGACAGAGCTTTTGAAAGCTGGCATCACGGATGGGAATGTTTCCTTGCAGATTCTTAATATCAGACGCTCAGATGAAGGACAATACTACTGTTTTGTTCAAGATGGTTCTTTTTATGAAGAAGCCCTATTGGAACTGAAGATAGCAGGTCAGCTACTCTTGTCTGTGTTAACTTAGTCTGGGCTGCAGTTTTTGTTCTTTTCAACTGCAACAACTGTGACTAGCAACTTGTGAATTATTTTAGAGTAACATAGTGTGATTAGATTTCAGCACATGACCATGTTCATACACTTTGGAAAATATGCTGAAAACTTTCCCAACGTTTAATTAAAGACCTTTTCAGAATGGTCAAGGGATTTTCTTGCCCAAAAGATGTTTTTGGCTGACTTCAAAAGGAGGGAGAGAAAGGAGGGAAAAGACGTCTAGACAAATATGGGCCTGGTTTATACTAGAAAAGTAGGTCAGCTTAACTATGTCTCTCAGGGGTGTGAAAAATACACACCCCATGAATGACATAACTAAGCTGACCTAAGTCCCCATGCAGGTAGCGCTGGGTCAACAGAAGAATTCTTCTGTCGACCCAGCTACTGCCTCTCAGAGAGAGGTATTACCGATGACCCCAGGAGAAGTCCTGCCGTTGGTGTAAGCAGTGTCTCCACTGAAGCACCACAGCGGTGAAGCCGTGCTGCTGCAGCCTTTCAAGTGTGGACAGCCTGTGGTCTTCCAATTTCCCTGCGGTCATTCTGAGGCGAGGCTAAGGTGGGACTGACAGGTTTATAGGGCCTTCTGACGTGGTCACTACAGGTAGTTAGTTGGGGTGCAGTCAAAATCAGTTGTAGCTTTCTGATTGGCTGAGGCCACATAAAGATGGTGGTGAGGGAGGGAGACATTTTGTATTTACCGCTAGTGGATGAGTCCGAGCGTTTGTCCCCTGCTGCTCTGACACAGGAACCATGGAGCCAGTCAGATTTGTTTATTTGTTTAAAAATAGAACAAACAAAACGTCTATCCAATATACTAAAAACTGGCTTTCTGAAAAATTTATATCCCACTAGGTATTTAAATGAAGTAGCCAGATTTCCAAATTTGTTCAGTGCTCCATTGCTGTTGGGTGGAGAGGACAATATCTCTTGCTTACTTAAAATAATTTCACTGAATATTTGTTCACATCTTTTCCTGTGTCCATGGGTATTGGGAATTCAGAAATTCCAGTGTTCATTTCTCCCTTCTACATGAGCAAGTGATCTCTAGTGGGAGTAAGAGATCCACAATCTCTCACTCATCCTTTTAGCTGTTAAGTTACCCCATTGATTTATCACACGTATGTAATTTTCTTTTAGTTTTAGGCTCCAATCCTCTCATCTCTGTGGAGAGTCACCAGAATGGAGGGATCCGAGTGGTTTGTCAGTCGGCTGGGTGGTACCCAGAGCCCAAGGTTCTATGGAGAGATCTCCGTGGGCAAGAATTACCATCTCTCTCTGAAGCAAAATCCCTACGGGATAGTGGCCTGTTTGAAACAGAAAATTCCATTATTATAAAAAAACGTTCAAACCAGAACCTGTCCTGTTGGATCAGGAACACCTTTCTCAATCAAGAAAAGGAATCAACAGTTTATATAGCAGGTCAGTTACCAGCTAAACCCACACACTGAAATCACCTTCATCAGAAACAAAACAAAACAAAGAACTGAAGCATCTGTTGTGCATATTTTACAATATAGGGGGAGGAATAGTTCAGTGGTTTGAGCATCAGCCTGCTAAACCCAGGGTTGTGAGTTCAATCCTTGAGGAGGCCAGTTAGGGATCTGGGGCAAAAATTAGTACTTGGTCCTGCTAGTGAAGGCAGGGGACTGGACTCAATGACCTTTTGAGGTCCCTTCCAGTTCTAGGAGATTGGTATATCTCCTATTATTATTTTTATTTTAACCTACATAAAAACAAAGAAGTTCAGAAACTGGTACCTTAACAGGTCACAACTCAGGCAATCTGATTGCCTTAATTTTGAATATTCAGAGTTATCAGAGTTTTGGGTTTCATGTAAATTTAATCTTAACTCTGATACTCTTGAAACTCTTACTTTTTTTTTTTAAGTATGATTTTGAGAAGAAATATTCACCAAACCTTGAAAGAGTTTGTTCCTAAAAACCTAATTTCACCACAGTGATTTTGTGAATGTAGCAATTTGTACACTATGGTTTGTTTGCTACCTTTTCAGTAAGTGAAATGTCACCAAATTATGTGGGCTTGTTTCCGTTAACATTCAATGGGAGTTGTGCTCATAGCTCACTTTGCCTTTGTTTACACACACAAGCAGCACTCCTGAGTTATTGATGGAACCCCTTGTTTGAATGCTCTTATTTCAGTTTCAGAGTGTCCTATGTTTTTAGCTTAAGTCAGTTCCTTACTGATTGATACTAAATGGACAAAGGACACTATTGAGCTGATTTACAATTTAAAGTTTTGTCAACCAGTTTAGTTAAATTGGGGCAGTCCTGTTACGTGGTCAGCTGTGCAATCAGTGTAACAATGACTGCATGAGTGTTACGCCAATTTCACTAAACCAGTGCACAAATCCTTTGTGGAGAAGGCCTTAGGCATGTTTGAAATGCCCACCCTGGCTAGATGATTTAAATGCTGTAGACACAGGAACAGCAAAAAAAGATGAATCAATTAATGTTTGGATTAATTGCAATTATGATTCATCAAAATAATTGGGGAAATTATTAGTGACTCACCAAAATACTCTAATTACTCCTGCAATTTCTGAATGTTGCTGAACAGTGAGGACCAGATTGTCTGCAGGCATAACTCCAGTGAAGTCAGTGCGGTTCTGTGAGCAGAGAATTTGCCCCTGAACTCAATGAAGCTCTGAATACCGTGAATCAAACCAGGCCTGTTCGTTCACAGGTTAATCAGAGCTAAAGCAGTGTTAGTTGGTTAACTAACTGGTTAGTTGGTTAATCAGAGCTAAAGCAGTGTAACTTTTACAATCAGGTTTTGGTCTTTTGTGAAGCAGAGAGGGGGTCATGTTTTCACTCTTATCTCACATACGTCCTGCTGGGGACTAGTTACATAGTTACGTGCAATAGAGAAAAAAATAGTGTTGTTCCTGCTTCCAAACTGATGCAAATCCTGTGGGGTTTATTTTTCAGATTTCTTTTTCCCGAGGGTGAATCCATGGATGGTGGCTCTGAGTGTGATTCTCCTGGTTTTGTTTGTTTGTTTCATTCGCCTCACTCTTTATCTATTTAAAATAAAAGGTAAACGTCACAGGGGAAAATTTAGTGAAATTAACAAGAAATTTTCTTCTAATAAATGAAAAAAGGGAAGAATGAAATTTTACACTAGGCCAAGCAGGGGAAGCACCGACCTGCACTGCCCTCCCCTCAGCAGCACAGGGAAGGAAACGTTACGAAGGTCCCATTTGCTCCAGGAGGCAGTGATCTGCACCAGCCCTTTACAGGCACAGAATATTTCTCCCCCAGAACTGCCTCAGTTAAGTTGAATGGAGCATTTGGGGAAGGGGTGGAGGGAAGATTGATCCAAAACCGTCTCCACTCCTCACTCTTTTCTGCTTGCTTCCCACCCAGGTGTGCAGTTATTCCCTCCTCAGTCCCCATGGACTTTGGGAATTAGTTAGTCTTTTTCCCTCCTCTGATAAGTAAATATTTTGTACAGAGTTGGGCCCCCATAACGATCGTGTGTGATTTTATTTTGGGAGCAGTTGTCTGTGATTTCACTTACTGTTACAAAGAAATTGGAGTGAGACAAAGCCTGGCAAATTTCACCCCAATAGGTAATATTAAAAAAATATACACAGTAGATAAGAGGGGTCTGAATAGACATGAGCTCTGAGCCTTAACCTGAGTTCTGACAATGGTGAGAAATAATAAATCAGAGATTAAGGGTATGTCTACACTACGTGATTATTCCGATTTTACAGAAACCGGTATTTGGAAACAGATTGTATAAAGTCGAGTGCACGCGGCCACACGACGCACAACCCCAAATTAATGTGCTTACATGTACAGATGCTAGCATCAATTTCCGGAGCGTTGCACTGTGGGTAGCTATCCCATAGTTCCCGCAGTCTCCTCTGCCCATTGGAATTCTGGGTTGAGATCACAATGCATGATGGGGGGGAAAAAGAGCGTCGCGGGTGATTCTGGGTAAATGCCATCAGTTAATCCTCCCTTCGTGAAAGCAACGGCAGACAATCATTTTGCACCCTTTTCCCTGGATTGCCCTGGCAGATGCCATAGCATGGCAACCATGGAGCCTGTTTAGCTGTTTTTCACTCTCTCACCGTATGTGTACCGGATGCTGCTGACAGATGCGGTACTGCAGTGCTACACAGCAGCATTCACTTGCCTTTGCAAGTTAGCAGAGATGGTTACCAGCCCTATTGCACCATCTGCTTCTTTCATGGGTGCTCCTGGCTGGCCTCGCTGAGGTTGGCCGGGGGTGCATGGACAAAAATGGGAATGACTCCCCAGGTCATTCCCTTCTCTACGTTTTGTCTAAAGGTAGAGTCAGTCCTGCCTAGAATATCAGGCAAGCCTACCAGAGAACCAGAGAGGCAAACAGCCGTTCCGGGTCAGAGCCCCAGACATCCCACAGAAATGATGAGCTGCGTGCCATTCTAGGGGGTGCCCCTGCAACAACCCCAGCCATTGCTTCCCTCCTCCCACACCTCTCCTGGGCTACCGTGGCAGTTATCTCCCCCCCCCCCCTTGTGTGATGAAGTAATAAAGAATGCATGAATAAGAAACACTGACTTTATTGAGATAAAATGTGAGGGGAGGCAGCCTCCAGCTGCAATGATATTCCAGGCAGGACTGAATCTCCAGGAGACAAAGCTTAAAGAAGGGAATGACCGGGAGTCATTCCCATTTTTCCCAAGCCCCCGGCCGACCTCACCGAGGCCAGCCAGGAGCACTCACAGGATAATGATGGTGACGGATACCCGTCCTATTGTACCGTCTGCCATCAGGAAGGGAAGGCAATGGGATGCTGCAGCACCGCGTCTGCCAGCAGCATCCAGTAGACATATGGTGACATTGAAAAAAGGCGAGAAACATTTTTTTTCCCTTTTCTTTCACAGGGGGTGGGGAGGGATTAACGACATATACCCTGAACCACCTGCGACAATGTTTTTGACCCTTCAGGCACTGGGAGCTCAGCCAAGAATGCAAATGGTTTTCGGAGACTGTGGGGAATGTGGGATAGCTCGAGTCCTCAGTCCCGCCTCCCTCCCTCCCTCCCTCCCTCCGTGAGCGTCCATTTGATTCTTTGGCTTTCCGTTACGCTTGTCACGCAGCACTGTGTTGAGTCCCTGCTGTGGCCTCTGTCTATCATAGCCTGGAGATTTTTTCAAATGCTTTGGCATTTCGTCTTTTGGAACGGAGCTCTGATAGAACAGATTCATCTCCCCATACAGCGATCAGATCTAGTATCTCCTGTATGGTCCATGCTGGAGCTCTTTTTTGATTCTGGGACTGCATGATCACCTGTGCTGATTGGTGTTTCATGCTGGGCAAACAGGAAATGAAATTCAAAAGTTCACGGGGCTTTTCCAGTCTGCCTGGCCAGTGCATCCGAGTTCAGATTGCTGTCCAGAGCAGTCACAATGATGCACTGTGGGATAGCGCCCGGAGGCCAATACCGTCTAATTGCGGCCACGCTAACCCTAATCCGAAATGGCAATACCGATTTCAGCGCTTCTCCCCTCATTGGGGAGGAGTACAGATATCGGTATTAAGAGCCCTTTATATCGATATAAAGGGCTTTGTTGTGTGGATGGGTGCAGGTTTAATTCGGTTTAACGCTGCTAAATTCGATATAAACTCGTAGTGTAGACCAGGCCGGAGAAGGGAAAACTTTTTCTCCTGGTGTTGAGAATATGAAACCCATCAAAGGCTCATGAATTGTATAATCACTGGGCAACTTTCACGAAATGCAGACAACTGTATAACCAAGGCAAAAATGCTCCTAATAAGAATTTATATTTATTTCTGTTTATTTTTGATGGAACAGGATATAGAAATCTGTAAATATCGTGCTCTCTCCTCCAACAAGTAAAACTTTTGTACAAATTTGTCTCCTAATAAGGGTATTTCTTTGTTTATTTATGAATTTTTTGGGTGGAGTTTTTTAACCAGAAAAAGTTGAAAGCCCACATACTGCATCACTAACATCAGTTAGATCTTTGCCATTGACTTCAATGAGTGTAGGATTAAGCATTGAATACACAAGTCATATCGCTAAAACAATCATGCTAATAATTTGAGGGCCAGAAATGCCAGTTTGCACCCCAAGAGCTCCAAACAAAGCTAATGGGAATCTGAGAGATAATACAAGGAAGCAGATCTGGGCTCTAATGGCTAGATTTTTAAAGGTATGTGGTCAGCTAACTCTCACTGAAATCAGTGGGAGGTTGGCACCTAAATGTCTTGAAAAATCAGACCCTAATTCCATAAGGAATTCAAAACTTTCAGAATTGTAAATCCTTCCAGAATTGTAAATAGTCAGTTAGAGTTGGACACTTAGTTCTTGTGTGGCCACATGGTTAATAAAACATGAATGAAATGTTGGTATTTAGGGGCCGGGCATTCATATAATGAAAACACGCCTTTAAATCTCCATTAACTGAAAACATTCTTAAATAACTTGTATTTAAATCTGTTTGCTTTATTTTGTTTCTTTAGGGAAACATCTTGGAGAAATCAGTAAGTTCAATTTTTCTCCACATAGAACCTTTTCCATTCAGTTGTTTGCTGTTTTATTATTTATGATGATGATTATTAAAGAGAGATCAATTTGAAAATCACATGAAATATCAGTGATAATGTATTGATAAGTATTCAATATGTGGGTAAGAGGAAATCAGAAAGAAAATGTTCTTTGCAATGTATCTTCTCTGAGGGTGAAATCCACATGGTGCTGGAGGCACCATGACATGGGGGACCAGGAGGACTCTGTGCCCTCAAATGTCCTCTTGCCTCATCAGACAAGTAAATAATTTGGTCCAACATGGATCTTGTGTGTAATTATGTTTGAGGAGGAGGAGTTCATTTTTTTTCATTTAATGTTAAAAGGAAATTGGGATGAGATTAAGCCTGATAAATTTCACCCCAACGGGTAATATGAAAAGTTATACACAATGTTCAACTTTCAAAAAACTCAGACAACCGTATATCCAAGAGAAAAATGCTCCTAATAATAATTTATATTTATTTCTGTTTTTAGGGGAACGTGATACAGAAATCAGTAAGTGTTGTGCCCTTTTCTCCAACAAGGAAAACTTTGTACAAATTTGTCTGCTCATGTTTTATTTTTTAAATGAGAAAAACATGAATGCCGTGATGCTGCACCACTACCATCAATTAGAGCTGTGCCTTTGATTTCAACGTGTATAGGATCCAACACTAAATGCACAAGTCACATCCCTAACAGAATAATGTTGATGATTTTAGGGCCCAATATTACATTCCGTGAACACCGAACGCTTCCAGCAAAGTGAATGGGAACATGTAATATGCAAGGAAGCATTGGGATTCTTGCATATTGGGCTCTAAGGGCAGCTTTTTAAAGGTATTTGGACGCCTAATGCCAATTGAAATCAATGGGAGTTAGCAACCTAAATACCTTTTAAAAATCTGGCCCTAATTCCTTAGGGAATTCAAAACTTTCAGAACTAAGTCCATGCAGACCATCAGTTATTTTTTGATGCTTTTCTCTAGTGTAGACACAAAATGACCCCAAACGTCTACACCCCAATTTTACAGGCCCCCAACCCATGTCTTGTGAGCCTAGTTAGCTGACATGGGTCAATTGCGGGTATTCAGTTGCTGTGTAGCCACACCCTTTAGGATATTGCAGGTGCTCTGCACCCTGCCTGTGGGTTGGAAAGAGACTCTTCTCCCCAGACCGCAGTTGTTTCCCTGCCCATAGCCTGGATCAATGGGTTTGAGAATGGGGGCTGTACAAATTCAATGGAATGAAGGCAAGTGTCTCATCTAGTTCTTCAAAATGTGTCCCTGCTTCTGAATCACTTTGCTCTTGCCTGGATTCAGCTTAAACCAGCTGCTCTTCATCCCACAACCCTGGGCCTGGTCTACACTACGGGTTTATACCGAATTTAGCAGCGTTAAACCGAATTAACCCTGCACCCGTGAACACAACGAAGCCCTTTATATCGATATAAAGGGCTCTTAATATCAATATCTGTATTCCTCCCCGACGAGGGGAGTAGCGCTCAAATCGGTATTGCCATTTCGGAATAGGGTTAGTGTGGCCGCAATTTGACAGTATTGGCCTCCGGGAGCTATCTCACAGTGCACCATTGTGACCGCTTTGGACAGCAATCTGGAGTCGAATGCACTGGCCAGGTAGACAGGAAAAGCCCCGTGAACTTTTGAATTTCATTTCCTGTTTGCCCAGCGTGGAGAGCTGATCAGCACAGATGACCACGCAGAGCTCAACAGCACAGGTAACTATGCAATCTGAGAATCGAAAAAGAGCTCCAGCATGGACCGCACGGGAGGTACCGGATCTGATCGCTATATGGGGAGAGGATTCCGTGCTAACACAACTCCATTCCAAAAGACTAAATGAAAAAACATTTGAAAAAATTTCCAAGGCCATGATGGAGAGAGGCCACACCAGGGACTCAGTACAGTGCCGTGTGAAAGTTAAGGAGCTCAGACAAGCCTACCAGAAAACCAAAGAAGCAGACGGAAGGTCCGGGGCAGGGCCGCAAACATGCCGCTTCTATGCTGAGCTGCATGCAATTCTAGGGGGGTCCACCACCAGTACCCCACCCCTGTCTGTGGATTCCGAGGTGGGGGTGGTAATCTTAGCCTTGCCTGAGGATTCTGCGGACAAGGAAGATGAAGAGGACGATGAGCTTGCAGAGAGCACACAGCACTCCGTTCTCCCCAACAGCCAGGAGCTTTTTCTCACCCTGACGGAATTACCCTCCCAGCCCTCCCAGGCCACTATCCCAGACAATGAAACCATGGAAGGGACCTCTGGTGAGTGTACCTTTGTAAATATAAAACATAGTTTAAAAGCAAGCGTTTTTTAATGATTAATTTGCCCTGAGGACTTGGGATGCATTCGCGGCCAGTACAGTTACTGGAAAAGTCTGTTAACATGTCTGGGGATGGAGCGGAAATCCTCCAGGGATATCTCCATGAAGCTCTCCTGGAGGTACTCCAAAAGCCTTTGCAGAAGGTTTCTGGGCAGGGCAGCCTTATTCCATACTCCATGGTAGGACACTTGACCACGCCATGCATGTAGCAAGTAATCTGGTATCATTGCATGACAAAGCCTAGCTGCGTATGGTCCCGGTGTTTGCTGGCATTCAAGCAACATCCATTCTTTATCTCGCTGTGTTATCCTCAGGAGAGTGATATTGTTCATGGTAACCTGGTTGAAATATGGGAATTTAATTAAGGGGACAGAGATGGCCATTCCTACTGGTCTGTTTGCCTGTGGCTTTAAAGAAATCCTTCCCTGCAGTTAGCCAAGCAGGGGGAAGACGTGGGGTAATTGGCGCTGAGCTTTTTCGCGTTTGGCTAGCTGGGATCTTCCATGATACCAGCCACGCGGTGGGGGAAGGGGTAAAGCGATCATCCCAGAGAATTGGATGGGAGCGGTTCTGGTGCTGCACGTTAACAGGAAAGAAGCAGCACTCAATGGGCTTTGCTTGCTATTTGGGAAAGGAGGGTGCTGGATGTATGAAGGCTGCAGAAGCCGAAAGACAATGGCTTACCATGGCCGCATGCAAGCCAAATTCTGATGCCTGGACCTACGTCTGTGATCTCTAACACCAAAGCCGCAGGCACTCAATATTAAGATGCAAAATGCGACCTTGTAGTGAGATCACATGTGCTATGTAAGGTGAATAGCGTTGTTCACTGTGAAAGAGTATAACCATTGGTTCTGTAAAATGTATCTTTCTAAATACTTCTCTCCCTTTTTTCCCTCCCTCCTGCAGCTGCAAATTTTTCAAGTCTCAGCCTTTGGGACAGAGGAGGATCTCAGATAAGGCGGCAGAAAAAAAAGATATGAGACGAAATGTTCTCGGAAATCATGGAAGTGACCCACAATGAAAGAGCTCATCTGAATGAGTGGAAGGATGTGGTATCAAAGTACAGGAAAGATGCCAGTGACCATGAGGACAGGAGGGACGAATGTGAGGACAGGAGGGATGAACGTGAGGAGAGGTGTCGGCAGGAAGATCAGCGGTGGCGGGATGCAACTCTGGGGCTGCTGCGTGATCAAGCTGACATGCTCAGGCGTCTGGTGGAGCTTCAGGAACAGCAGCAGGATCACATTGCCACTGCAACCCCTGTATAACTGCTCTCCCCTCTCACCATGTTCCTTAGCCTCCTCACCCACCAGACTACTAAGAACGCATGGCGGGAGGCTCCGTGCACCCGCCCATTCCACCCCAGTGGATAGCCCAACCAAAAGGCTGTCATTATTTTGAAAATTTGTAGTGGCCTTTTCCTTTCCTCCTATCCTCCTCCCAAACCCCACCCAGGCTATCTTGTCAGTTCTCTCCCTCTTTTTATGATGAATTAATAAAGAATACATGATTTTTAAATGAGTGACTTTATTTCCTTAGGAAGCAAGCGGTAATCAAAAGGGGAGGGTGGGTGGCTTACAGGGAATGAGTCAATCAAGAGGGTGGGGGTTCAACATGGAGAAACAAACACAACAGTCACACCGTACCCTGGCCCGTGATGAAACTGGTTTTCAAAGTTTCTCTGATGTGCACCGCTTCCTGGTGTGCTCTTCTAATCGCCCTGGTGTCTGGCTGTGCGTAATCAGCGGCCAGGTGATTTGCTTCAGCCTCCCACCCCGCTATAAAGGTCTCACCCTTACTCTCACAGAGATTGTGGAGAATACAGCAAGCAGCAATAACATAGGGGACATTGGTTTGGCTGAGGTCTGAGCGAGTCAGTAATGTGCGCCAGCGCGCCTTTAAACCGCCAAATGCACATTCCACCACCATTCTGCACTTGCTCAGCCTGTAATTGAACAACTTGACTACTGTCCAGGCTGCCTGTGTATGGCTTCATGAGCCATGGCATCAAGGGGTAGGCTGGGTCCCCCAGGATAACGACAGGCATTTCAACATCCCCTGCTGTTATTTTCTGGTCTGGGAAGTAATTCCCTTGCTGCAGCCGTTGAAACAGAGTAGTGTTCCTGAAGACACGAGCGTCGTGAACCCTTCCCGGCCATCCCACATGGATGTTGGTGAAACGTCCCTTGTGATCCACCAGTGCTTGCAGCACCATGGAAAAGTACCCCTTGCGGTTTACGTACTGGGTGCCCTGGTGCTCCGGTGCCAAGATAGGGATATGGGTTCTATCTATCGCCCCCCCACAGTTAGGGAATCCCATTGCAGCAAAGCCATCCACTATGACCTGCACATTTCCCAGAGTCACAACCTTTTGTAGCAGCAGCTCAGTGATTGCTTTGGCTACTTGCATCACAGTAGCCCCCACAGTAGATTTGCCCACTCCAAATTGATTCCCGACTGACCGGTAGCTATCTGGCATTGCAAGCTTCCAGAGGGCTATTGCCACTCGCTTCTCAACTGTGAGGGCTGCTCTCATCTTGGTATTCTGGCGTTTCAGGGCAGGGGAAAGCAAGTCACAAAGTTCCATGAAAGTGCCCTCACGCATGCGAAAGTTTCACAGCCACTGGGAATCGTCCCACACCCGCAACACTATGCAGTCCCACCAGTCTGTGCTTGTTTCCCGGGCCCAAAATCGGCGTTCAATGGCTAGAACCTGCCCCATTACCAGCAGGATCTCCAATACGCCAGGGCCCGCGGTTTGAGAGAATTCTGTGTCCATGTCCTCATCACTCTCGTCGCCGCTCTGCCATAGCCGCCGCCTCCTCGCCTGGTTTTGCAGGTCCCGGTTCAGCATAGACTGCATGAGAATGCACAAGGTGTTTACAACGTTCATGATTGCTGTCTTGAGCTGAGCAGGGTCCATGCTTGCCGTGCTATGGCGTCTGCACAGTTCACCCAGGAAAAAAGGTCCGAAACGGTTGTCTGCTACTTGCTTGGAGGGAGGGGTGAGGCTTGCTTAAAGATTTTAAGTTTCTCCTGTGGAGAGCATGGCCATTTACAGCGGGACTGCCCAGGACTGGAGTGTACCTTTGGCCAGGTTTACTCAGGGGAAGGCCGTGCCTAGTGAGAACCACCTGCAACAATGTTTTTTGCCCCATCAGGTACTGGGATCTCAACCCAGAATTTCAATGGGCGGGGGAGACTGCTGGAACTATGGGATAGCTACCCACAGTGCAACGGTCCGGAAATCGACACTAGCCTCGGTACATGGACGCACACCCCCGAATTAATGTGCTTAGTGTGGCCACGTGCACTCGACTTTATACAATCTGTTTTTTTAAAAACGGTTTCTGTAAAATCGGAATAATCCCGTCATGTAGTGTAGGTGTTGCTGCATTTGTAAATCCTTGAAAATAGTCAGTTACTGTTGGACACTTAACTCTAGTGTGGACACGTGGTTAGTAAAACATGAATGAAATGTTGGTATTTAGGGGTCAGGTGATCATGTCATGAAAACACTTCTTTAAATCTTCATTAACTGGAAATATTCTTAAATAACTTGTATTTATATCTGTTTGCTTTATTTCGTTTCTTTAGGGAAGCATCTTGGAGAAATCAGTAAGTTCAATTTTTGTCCACATAGAACCTTTTCCATTCAGCTGTTTGCTGTTTTATTATTTATGATGATGATTATTAAAGAGAGATCAATTTGAAAATCACATGAAATATCAGTGATAATGTATTGATAAATATTCAATATGTGGGTAAGAGGAAATCAGAAAGAAAATGTTCTTTGCAATGTATCTTTTCTGAGGGTGAAATCCACATGGTGCTGGAGGCACCATGACATGGGGGACCAGGAGGACTCTGTGCCCTCAAATGCCCTCTTGCCTCATCTGATGAGTAAATAATTTGGTCCAACGTGGATCTTGTGTGTAATTATATTTTAGGAGGAGTTGTTCATATTTTCATTTAATGTTAAAAGGAAATTTGGAGGAAATTAAGCCTGATAAATTCCCCCTTTTCCTCCCCCCCCCTCCCCCCAGTAATATGAAAAATTATACACAATGTCCAACTTTCAGAAAACTCAGACAACCGTATATCTGAGAGAAAAATGCTCCTAATCATAATTTATATTTATTTCTGCTGGTTTTTTTTAGATAAACGAATTATAGAAATTGGTAAGTGTTGTGCTCTTTTCTCCAACAAGGAAAACTTCGTACAAATTTGTCTGATCGTGTTTTATTTTTTAAATGAGAAAAACAGGAATGCCCTGATGCTGCACCACTACCATCAATTAGAGCTGTGCCTTTGATTTCAACGCGTGTAGGATCCAACACTAAATGCAACACATCACTAAAAGAATAATGTTGATGATTTTAGGGTCCAATTGAAATCAATGGGAGTTAGCAACCTAAATACCTTTAAAAATCTGGCCCTAATTCCCTAGTGAGTTCAAAACTTTCAGAACTAAGTCCATGTAGATAATCAGTTATTTTTTGATACTTTACTCTAGTGTAGACACAAAATGAGCCCAAACATCTACACCACAATTTTACAGGCCCCCAGCCAATCTCGTGTGAGCCTAGTTAGCTGACATGGGTCAATTGCGGGTATTCAGTTGCTGTGTAGCCACATCCTATGGGACTTTGCAGGTGCTCCGTGCCCTGCCCATGTTTTTCAGAGGGTGGAGATGGATGGCAAGAGAGAGATCACTTGATTATTACCTGCTAAGTTCACTCCCTCTGGGGCACTTGGCATTGGCCACTGTCGGTAGACAGATAATGGGCTAGATGGACCTTTAGTCTGACCCAGTACGGCCATTTTTATGTTCTTATGTTGGAAAAAGACTCTTCTCCCCAGATCTCAGTTATTTCCCTACCCATATCCTGGATCAATGGGTTTGTGAGGGACAGGCAAGGCTGCATGATGGGAGGCTGGGGTTGATTCCATCCTAGAAGAGATGCACTTAATTAGTGTTTGTTTGTTTCTGATTCTATGTTACCTAGATGATCTTCAAAGAGAACTTGGTAAGTGTTTCTGTTTCTTGAATGCAGCCTTTTCCGTGCTGTTGAAACTATCTCTGGATCTGTTGATCTCTCACCCTTCTGCCAGGTGGAGTCAGCAGCACACAGGCTCGGTTCAAGGTCAAGGGTTCCTCTTAGCAATACAAACCAGAAAAAACTTGAGACCCCACCCAATAATCTGGGAAAATGTAACTCCTGGGCCTCTTTAAGGCTTATAGTGGCACCACTGTCCCACTGCAGCTGCCCTGCAATTGCGTCTCTTCTGTGGCCACTCTGTGCTAACCTCCAACCAGCATAGTTAAATCACTCCCAATGAGCGGCAGTACCTACGTCACTGGGAGAGTGTCTCCCACCGACACAGCACTGTCCACACCGGTGCTTTTGTTGGTGAAACTTATGTCGGTCAGGGACGTGCTTTTTTTCACACCCTGACTGACAAAAGTGCTGGTTTATGACACAGGATAAGAGACAAAACATCCCACTCACCCGCCCTGAGTCTGGGTGTAACAAAAGAAAACTTGTATTACAAGGCAAAGGGACCCTAGCATTGTTTTGGGAAAACACCACAGCCATGATTCGAAAGCATGTAACCCTAAGCGAACACCCACCCCACAGTACATTGGGCAGTGTTGTTTGCCTCAGTTTCCCACCTTGTCATGTGAAAATCCAATGAGTGAACGACCTGTAACACCCCACTGCCCTCTCCCGCCACTGCAGCCCACTCACAGCTGGTTGCTCTTAATCAGCGAAGACCCAGATTTCAGAGGTGCCCTCCCACCCCTGAAAAGTGCGTGTGTGAGGAAGAGGGGGAGCATTGAGCAAGGCGTCCGCTGTTGCCTCCAGGTTTACAACTGGCTTGCTGCTGCTGCTATCACTGTCACCACTGGCCATAGGTGCCAATAGCCCCAGAGCACCCACAGAGAAAATTAGCGCATGCTCTGCACCCACCCACAGCCAAGCTCCCCACTCCCCACAGCACATTTCACCTGCTGGCGGCCTCGCTGACCAACTCTTCCCCCTCCCTCCCAGTGCCTCCCGCCTGCCGCAAAACAGCTGTTTCAAGGCACTCAGGATGCTCTGGGAAGGAGGGGGAGGAACAGGGATGCGGCACACCTAGGGGAGCAGGTGAGGAAGAGGTGGGGTGGGGCCTGGGACTTGAGGAAGGGGATGGAATGAGGTGGGTCGGAGGCAGAACAGGGGTGGGGATTTGGGGAAAGGGGCGGAGCAGGGATGGGAAGAGGTGAGAGGGGTTTGGGGGAAGGGGGTGGAATGGGGGCAGGGCCTGGAGTGTAGCAGGGTGTCAAGCACTCACCGGCCAGAGGGGAAGTCGGCACCTATACCACTGGCTGCTCACTGCCTCCCCTCCCTGAAAAAGGGGGAGGGACATCGAGCGATGCCTCTGGAACTGGCTCACTGTGGCTTCTGTCTCTGCCTCCACTGGCTGATGCCTCTGCCGCTGGTTCTGCTGGTTTTTCTGGGGCTGTTACCTCTGCCACCGCTCAGCTCCACTTCTGTTCTCACGGCTGCCGCTGGCCACCCACTGCAACTTCTGCAATGGTGCGTTCTGAGGTTCCACGACCTACCCAGGCCCCCGGGATTCCAGCAGGCCGTGGCTGCTGCTGCGTCTCCATTGTTCGCTGCAGCCCTGTCCCCACACTAGGTCTACGACTTGGCCCCTAGACCTGCTCATCAGTGGTTTAAGCTCTTGCCATCACTGAACTGAAACAAGGGCTCTCCATGGAGTCCAATCAGCTCTGGCTTTAAACACGGGAGAGGGGAGGGGAGGGTCAAATGGTACCTAGGGCTCTCAAAGGGGAATTCATAGCATCAGGCAGGAACACCTGTCCCCCCCCCCCCTAATTTTCACTGGGTTTTGGCATCTCTATCCCCTGCTTAGCCAGGGAGCTTTAATTAAGGGTGTGACTGTGACATTCCCAGGGTACAATCCAAACTAAGGGGTGGCTCTGTCACCCCCACCCTGCAACCTGGGTGCCCCATACAATCCTCTGCCTATGTAGCCTCCTACGTGGACAGCTCACAAGCAGCCTCCCCTGGGGCTGGATTCTTTAATTGATTTTCAGATTAAAACCAAGGCCTTAAACTGGCATCAGAAGGGGACTGGGAGCCAGTGAAGGGGCTGGAACATGGGCCTGATGTGTCACTGTGGCCTAAGCCCTGGAGAAGGCCGGCAGCTGCGTTAGGTACCAGCTGGAGCCTTCACACTCAGCTTTGGATTCAGTGATCTACAGTAACCCAGCCTGGCAGTGGCAGAGGCAGGGATCAGGTTCTTGCCAAGGTAGATGCAGAGTTTCCTAGTGAGCTGGGAATTTAGACACTGATGCTACCTGGTCACTTAGGCCTAGTGACGGGTCACATAGGACCCGAGTCTTTGCACCTCGACTTTGGTGAATGGGGCTGTACGAATTCAATGGAATGAAGGGGAGAGTCTCATCTAGTTCTTCAAAATGTGTCCCTGCTTCTGAATCACTTTGCTCTTGCCTGGGTTCAGTGTAAGCCAGCTGCTCTTCATCCCAGAGCCCTGGTGTTGCTGCATTTGCTCAGCTGAGTTCTCATCCCTCTCTCTGTGTTTGGTTTCAGACTGGAGAAGAAACGTCGTCTGCCCAGGTAACTACTGCTCCTATTGCATCAATATCCAAAGCTCCCCTGCCCTGAGATTTCGTTTCCCTTTTTCTCATAGTTAATATTCTGCACTAGTTCTTTGGGACAGAGCCGGCTCTGTCCTAAGGTGAAAAGACTCAAAGGTTTGTGTGGCCAACAGTGTGATTCTGGGTGCCTCAGGAGTTCTTCTGTGCACACTGGGAGCTCAGAGGATTCTCAATGAGATGCTGTTAGAGTCCCTGATGGGGCTGGAGGCTCTGGGAGGGCAGGTGGACAAAGGGCTGGACCAGGGCAGGTTAATGTCTAGGCTGCTCATTTCAATTTTCAGAAGCCCTAACAGGGCTGCATGTGCCCAGACAGCTGCTGCTACTCTAGCCGTGGCACAGGTACATGGCAGCCAGCAGGGGTTAGCACATTCACCGCACACAGACACCCATTGGTCACACACAGAGATAGAGACCCCATCACACCAGGGCCGGTGCAAGGAAGTTTTGCGCCCTAGGCGAAACTGCCACCTTGCACCGCCCACCCCCCCCAAGCCCTGCGGCAGCTCTGTGCCCCCCCCCCCGGTGGCACCTCCCCTCCCTTCCCTGAGGCGCCTCCTTCCCCCCTTGTGGCAGCTCCCGTCCCCCGGGGAGCCCTCTGGCACCTGCCCACTCCACCTCACCTCTGCTCCAGAAGCCCTGCTGTTGCACCTGTCGCTGGGCTCGTGCCACGTGCGCTAAGCAGAGCTGCGGAGCTCTGCCCAGCCTCTGGCGCCCCCGCCGGCAATGAGAAGAATGGCATGGGATGGAGCAACCACTGCACTGGGAGGGAGAGGGAGTCTGAGCCGCCAGCAGGCGCCCAGGGGTTCCCCTGGGTCAGCGCGCCGCTGGCAGCCCAGACCCCTGGGCTGCCGGCAGCAGCGTGCTGACCCGGGGGAATGCCTGGGCAGGCTGCCAGTGGCTCAGACTCCCTCTCCCTCCCAGCGCAGCGGCCGCTGAAAGGCTTTAAAAAATATTGGGGGCGCCACTTTTTGGCACCCCCAAATGTTGGCACCCTCGACAACCGCCTAGTTGGCCTAAATGGTAGCACCGGCCCTGCATCACACACTGACTGCAACCCCCCAAACACACAGCAGGATCCAAGCTGTATGGGAAGCCAGTAAGGGCCCAGAGAGAGCCATTGTGGGCTCTGGAATTCCTTGAGGAAGATGGGGCAGGAGAGGAGATGTATGGGGATGCCCAGGGGATTTCAGGAGTGGTCCCTGGGAGGAATGATTCTTCTTCCAGGGGGCCACAGTTCAGGTTGGCTAGTCAAGTCCAGTGAAGACTGTGAGGCAGTTCAGAGGGACCTACCCCCCCCCACCCCCACCCCAAGTTGTGTGAAAGGGAAACATGGTGGGATATTAAGTGCACTGGTGATCAATGAATGTACCATGGAGGGAAAAAACTGAGCAACTCGTTCACATTACAGGGTTTGAAAATAAGTGCATCAGCAGCTCAGTAATGCAACCGGGAATTCACTGTGTTCAGCTTGACAAAAACCTCTGCTCACTGCACAGCTCTGGGGAAAAGGTCAAACAAAATATGAGAATCCATAAAAATGGGCTGGTGAACAACATGGAAATATTATACAGCCATTATGTAAATCAGTGGTTTGCCTCATCTGGAGTTCTGTTTTGGGTACCGCTCACCCATCTCAGAAAGGGTAGCGAAGAAGAAAAGAGGGCTCAGAGAGAGGCAATGAGACTCAGCATGAGGAGAGATTGAAAAAATTGGGAATTTTTACCTTTAAGAGAGAGGAGTGAGAGGGGACATGATACAAGTTCAGAATATTGCACAACCCCCCTGAACAGAATATGATTTAGGCTGCAATGTTGAAGACTTGAGAGTTAGGAAATGCCGGTTTTATGTTTGCCTGTGCACCCTTAATCCTCACCCCTTGTGCATCCATCCTGGGCAGTGAAAGAATGAGGCGGGGTCCTGTGTCAAAAAACAGTGTGTGATCATGTAACTGGAGATTGTACCATAATACACACACACGGGTCACTGGCTAAGGAAAAAAGAGTCTGTTAAAATTGTAGCCGCTGACAGAGAAATGCTCACAGGTGTATTTGGGGATTGTTTACTTTATGCTGAACTCTGGAACGTATCTTTTCCCCAGTGTAACATTTTATAGGCATAAGGAGCCACTCAGTCGTTCTCAGAACGCTCGACATTTCCAGACTGTCGGGTTTGGTTTGGGCCCCCCGGTGCCACCCCATCCCCCTTGGCGTGATGGTGCGTGTGAGGTCATGCCACATGGGGGATGCCATTTATCAGAGATGGAGGGGGCAGAGTGATGTCCCCCATCCAACACTGGACAAAATCACATCCATTTTAGACCCCGTGCTGGACAGCGGACAAACCTCTCAACAGAGGCCTGTCCATTTTAATCCCGGACGAGTGGCCTCCCTCTCTACAACACTAATTTCTGTTAATGTGCTTGTTCAGATGAGCTCTCATCTCTGATTCTGTGTTTCCAGGGCTGGGAAGTTCTGCGCCACCTGTACAAGAAGGTAACTGAAGTTCAGATTCTATCAATGTGTCAATCTCAGCTGCTGTTAGAACGTTTTGCTTCTTTCCCCTGACTGTGGCCGTGGGAGGGGAGTTCGTTGCTCAGGGCAGAGCTCACAAGCATCCTGCATTTCCCAGCTCAGTGGGAGGGGAGGGAGGTTGTGTAGCCATGGCCTGACGTACAGCTAGGGCCTAATGCCAATTGAAATCAATGGGAATTAGCAACCAAAATACCGCCCAAGTCCCCGCTCCCCCAGCGCCGCGTCACACTGCCCAAGTCCCTGCCCCCCCAGTGCCGTGTCGCGCCGCCCATGTCCTCATCCCCTCCGAGCATCATGTAGGGCCGCCCAAGTCCCCGTCCCCCCCAGCGCCGCGTCGCGCCGCCCAAGTCCCCGCCCCCAAGCGTCGCGCGCCCAAATCCCCGCCCCTGAGCACCACGTCGCACCGCCCAAGTCCCCGCCCCAGCGCTGCCTGGCCAAACCAAAAAAAAACAAAAACAAACCCCGATCGCCGTCCCCTCCCAAGGTGCCGCCCCAAGCATGTGCTTGGTAGGCTGGTGCCCGGAGCCGGCCTTGGCTGTGGAACAGGAGCAAACTGAATTCTGGGTCTGTTAAATGCCCAGTAACTGAGGTTTAACAATTCAGAGTTTGGAAACCGAGGAAATGACGTGTAAATGCTAAAATTCAGAGATTAGAGAGAGAGAGAGAGAGAGAGAAACAAAGATATTTCAAGTGACAAAACAGGGAGGTGAGGAAATAAAATATGCCCAGTGACGAGAACCCTGGTGCTAGACCACAGGGAGAGCCCAGGGGGAAAGTCATGAGAGTGCAAAGAGGGGGAGACATCAGGATTGGAAAGGGCGCAGAAGACTGAGGGATGGGGCAGCGTTTGGAAGGGTCTGGAGGGCCGGCAGTGCCTGGCAGGAACAGGAGGGTGGGGAGAGCAGCAGGCCTTCAGCTGAATGGGGCTGGTGCAGAGGCAGTAGGAGTGGGGGCAGGTGGAAGGGCCTGGAGGTTTGGTGATGGTGGCTGCTTGGAGGTAAAAGGCAGGTGAGTTGCTGTTTTCACACTCACAGCAAACTCTCTATAACCTTTCATGTCCTGCTGCCCTGGGCCTCCCCTGCCCCATCTCCTCATCCAATATGGTTTTCTTTCCCCTCTGGGATCCCTTCCTTCATGTCTCCATTCACCTCTCTGCTTGCTCTCCCTCCTTCCCCTCCCGCTCCTTCTCCCCAATACTCCCCTTGCTCTCACGTAGGCTGAGGGGGCAGGGATGGAAGGCATCTGTTCTCCTCTCCCAGTGATGCTCTTTCTCATCTGGGAATATGGGGTTTAAGATGCGAAACTGCAGGGAGAGGTGAGGCAGGTCAGTGAGCACTGAGGAGAGGGAGCTCAGTTTCTCACCACTATGTTGCCTCCCATCCCCCCCACCCCCCTGACATGTGGGTCTCTAGTCCCCTCCCTGGAGAGATGTGCAGCAGGACAGGAAAGAGCCTGAGTCCCAGACCTGGCTCAAGTGACCCTTTTGCTGCAGGGCCCATCTCTGCCAGGGGCGTGACTCTCCCCTGCACTGTGCTGACATCTCAGAGCTGCTCCCCATTCAGAGCTGACAGGTAAATCCTGCAGGAAGGAGATTCAGAATCACTCCTCAGCTGGGGCAGATTCTGTCACTGACACCATCAAACCCTCCCCCAGGGCCGAGCTCTGCCCCTAACGCTCTGATTCTCCCCCTCCCCAGCAAATGTGACTCTGGATCCAGACACGGCTCATCCCGAACTCGTCCTGTCTGAGGATCAGAAAAGTGTGAGATGGGGAGACACACGCCAGGATCTGCCCGACAACCCTGAGAGATTTGATACTTGGCCCTGTGTGCTGGGCTGTGAGGGATTCACCTCGGGGAGACATTGCTGGGAGGTGGAGGTGGGGGATGGGCAATGCTGGGTTGTGGGGGTGGCCAGAGAGTCTGTGGGGAGGAAGGGAGGGATCAGCCTTCGCCCTCAGGGGGGGATCTGGGCTGTGGAGCAGTGGGGGGATCAGTTCCGGGCTCTCAGCTCCCCTGTGACCCCCTGCCCTGAGCCGGGCTCCCAGCAGGATCCGGGTTTGTCTGGACTGTGACCGGGGGCAGGTGACATTTATCGATGCTGGTGACGAGGCCCCGATCTTCACTTTCCCACCAGGCTCCGTCTCTAGGGAGAGAATCCGACCCTGGCTCTGGGTGGGGACATGGGGATCCCGGCTCAGACTGTGTCCCTGAGACACGCAGCTGAAGGGGGAACCAGAAATCAGCCTCTTTAGCCTCATGGACCCCAGTCGCTATGATCTTGGAGGACTCCCATCTACCCAGCCTCTGGCTTCTCATCTCTATGGCTGCTGTAAGCACCTCCCCCGCCCTCTCTGCAGCCCCAGGGATGGGGGGAGAAGGAGTAAGAACCACTGGGGCTGCAGGAGGGGAAGAGGAGCCCTGAGGGGCAGAGGTGGGGGCTGGGCAGGGGGCAGAACTAACAGCTGGGCTGGGGACAGGCGGAGGTGGGGGTTGCAGGGACACAGCATGAATCAGGGTTTGGAGGGTTGGGGAGAAGCAGCAGCTGCAGGGAGCGTTTTGTACAGATCTGTGTCCTTAGATCTCACTGGGGGCTCCCAGCCCGGGATCAGCACGAGGGGAAGGGATAAGATCAGGGAAGGAAGAGAGCAGCCGAGGGGGATGATCTGTGACAGGGAGGAGAGAGAGGGAAATAAACAGGGATGGGAAGTGAGGCTAGAACAATAATGAATAGAAAAGGACAGTATGGAAGGAAAGGGAACGTGAGCGGGACGGGGAGATTTATTACATGTTACTGAAAGTGAGAAAATAACTCATTAATTCCCTATATTAATCCCTGGCCATTGATGCCATTTTAGTGCCATTAAGAAAACTGTTCTCAGTAGCTGGGGATCTCCTTGCCGTGCTGCGGTTATTAAAGCTCCTTCTCAGCGCCTTTTACTTTGCTATTTTCCAGCAACTTACTATAAATAAAACATTACAAACAGTTCTTCTTGTTTGATCCACTTTACTGTCCCAGATGCAGCTGCTGGGGGCAGCATCATGGAATTTGCTTCCCAATTTGGTTGTGTCCCCAGCCCCCACTGGGAATATTGCACCCAGGGCGGCTCCAGACACCAGCGAAGAAAGCAGGTGCCTGGGGTGGCCAATAGAAAGGGGCGTCAATGTGTCAGTTGTCGGGGCAGCAGGTCCAGATTGGCAGCAGCAGCAGCACTTAAGCGGCGGCTCAATCTGCCCTGCTTCAGTGTTTGGTGAAAATTCGGCAGCGGGTCCTTCACTTGCTGTCTTCCTCTTCGGTGGCAGCTCAATTGGGTTCTTCCTTTTTTCTTTTTTCTTTTTTCACCACTTGGGGCAGCAAAAAAGCTGGAGCTGGTACTGAGTGCACCTCTAGGAAGAGAGTTTGGGTTTTACTGTGTAATGTGTCACTACCCAGCCTGTTCTCTGCCCTGTACACACCCATGTCAATCAGGAATTGCTCCGCTCTGCTCTGCGGAGCGGTGACTGGTTGCACAGGGGGCAATCCATGCAGGGACTTGGGTGTTGCAATTCTGAACATCACAGTGAGTAACTTTTAGGCAGCAAGAAAATCACAGGAACAGCAGCACTGTGACCCTCAGAGCTGAGTCAGGTGCCTAAACTCCCTAGACACTGCCAATCTGTGGGTAACACAGGCACCTCAGTAGGCGGGGAGCCATGTAAGCTGGCCAATGGGAGATGCCAACAAGGGGGGAATGGGTGTCCTAAGCCACATCCCTCTCATGGATAGGTGCCTAAATCTGGGCTGCAGAGGGGTGTGCTTCTACTTAGCAACCCACAAACAGGAACCCACCGTCTGATGTCCGGGGCCTCCAGTCGCGGCAGCTGCCAGTGCCTGGTAGTGATGGTGGCTGGGAGCCCCAGGCCCTTTGAAATCGCCCCAGCAGGCTGCAGGGCTCCTAGGCGCAGGCGCTGGATGGGTGCAGTGGCACATTAGGGGAAGGAAAAGTCCTAGACCCCCAGCAGGAGCCACACTGATCAGGGGTGGGGAGAAGCAGCCCTGGACACTGGCTGCTGGGTGGGGGCAGGGGAAGTCCCAGACTGCGACAAAAGCCATGCAGGGTGGATGGGAGAAGCCCTGGACCACAGCAGGAGCCACACTGCGTGGGGTGGGTGGGGAGAAGAAGCCCATGACCCTGGCAGAAGATGGGCTGATGCCCCACCCCCATGGAGCTGGCCTGAGCCCCTCCATCTCCTGTGCCCCCTGCATGGAGCCCAAACTACTCACCTTGGTGTGACGGAGCAGGGAGCGGGGTGGATTTGACCTGGGAATGTTGCCGGGGAGTTACATTGGGGATGAGAAGGAAGCTACCTGAGCTGTAACCTGAGCCAGGAGAGGGGTTGGGAGAAGTGACATCTTCTGCCCGGGAGACTGAACAAAGGAGAGGAGGAGCAGAGGGGAAGGGGGAGAAAGCGGCTAGAGGAAGTTTTTAGTTGGAGTTTGGGCTGGGTGGTGCAGTGCAGGGAACCCCAAGTTGGGGACTAAGCTCCCTGAACCCCCAGAAGGACTTGATTGAGGGGTCCTGGTTGTGCCTACAAGCTCTGCTGTAGACTGCGTTCCTACTGTCCAATAAACCTTCCATCTTACTGGCTGGCTGAGAGTCACAGTGAATCCCAGGAAGAGGGGTGCAGGGCCCTGACTCCCCGACACTCCGTAACACTTGGTATCTCCATTTCCCCCCTCACCACACAGCCATGAAGGGCTTCAGCCTAGGAGTCAGGGTCAGCATTAGCCCCATGTGACAGGTGGGATCTAGGGTACACAGAGGTGAAGTGACTTTCCCAAGGCTAAACAGGGAGTCAGTGGCAGAGCAGAGAACCAAACTCAGGACACCTGAGCCCCAGGCCTGTGCTTGAACCACTAGGTCACCCTTCCTACTCGAGGAGGGGCAACCTCCTCTGCGGGCACTAGACAGAGCCACCAGGAGGTGGGGAGCAGAGAGAGATGAGAAAAAGGACATGGCTGGGAAGCAAGAAGGGGAAACATCAGGAAGGTGGGGAGCAAGGACTTAGAAAAAAAACAAGAGGGAAGGAAAGGGGCAGGGAGTGGAGAAAAGAGGAAGGGAGCAGGGAAAGACTCACCACAGCTTGTGAGTCCCATCCACCTTCTTCCCACAGCCAACAGTGGCCCTCAGCTCCCAAGCAGGCGCTAAGCTGGGGTGAGGCACAGAGTGAACACAGTGTCTGTACACAGGGGTGTCAGTGAAGGCAGCTTGTAGCTGAGTGTAATGATTTTAATACACTGTAATTCATGGTAATGTAATGCTGTAGTTCATTACTATTTTAATGATGACATTGCTGTGATACCAGTGATAGACACACATTCAATAACTAGAATATGAAGGAAGTGTGTGTATAAATATGCTGGAAATTGCCATTTTGGACGGGGAGACTGAGCCAAACACACACACCTCATCCTTAAAGCAGGAGGGGCAGAAAGGAGTTGGCAGTGGGCAGGAGGCGCTTGGGGAGGAGACCTAGGGGCAGAGTGGGGAGGAAGAGGTGGAGTGGGGCGAAGTGGGGCCTTGGCCTTTGGGAAGGGGGCAGAGCCAAGAGGGGGCACCCACTGGCAAAACCAAAATTCAGCACCTATAGCGGATGGGGTGATATCGGTGGTGGCGGTGAAGGCAGCCGGGTGGGCATGTGGAGAATCTGGCCATGCCGGACGAGCGCCCCAACAGCACAGCCCACAGCTCGCTGGGCACCAGCCAGCACAGGCGCAGCACCACCCAAATGTCAGATGGGTCCACGTGGGCTTGGCTTGTGCGTGGGCACCAGCGGGGCCCATTAATTGTTCTTCCCTGGGCACTGGAATTGCTGTTGGCAGGGCCTGGGGGGACTGTGCTCATGGCCTGCTTGAGGCTCACAGCCCAGCGCCATGTGTGTTCCCATAGCTTGTCCTCTGTGTCCATTCCCCTTTCTGTTCACTGTGCTGTGTTAGATCAACAATGACACTCATTTAGGGGGCCTCCTTTGGGTAACAGAGAGATTTACCGTCTGAATTCTCACTGGCACAGCACTTTAAAAATCTGCAGGCCAGCCCCCCACAATCATGAGGTTTAATAAGAACAATATAGTAAGTATTTGTATTGTTTTATTTGCCTTTTGGTGTCTCAGAGCTTTAGACTGCACTGGGGTGAACTTTTTAAGTGTTTCTCCACAACAAAGAGACCTAGATACTTCCTTTGTTTAGAAAACAAAAGCCGAGAGTCTCACCTCCTCACATGCTTCCAGGAGCTGGGGCTTCATCAAACACACCAAATATCACAAGACTCATGATAAAATCATGAAAGTTGGTGAAGCTGCAGCCCCTTTCCACTGAGACAAGCAGCACTGGTGTAAATGAGAATCAGGTCTTGAAAACACTTATTCCAGTTTAACCCGGCTTTTAGCCTGAGAGTTTATCACAAGGCTTGGAAGAATTAGCTTTTATTCATAAATGTTGGCAACCCTGGCTTTTGCTGTCTACACACAGACCAATGAAAAATATTTCAATTGATAATAAATGAAAATTACAGATACGCAAAATAAGAACAGGGCTGCTTGAGAACTTATTTGTGTTTGACTAAAGGACAGTGACTCTGCATCTTTTGACAGGTGATGCGACCAGCTGTGTTTTCATGGTTATAAAGCTTCAACTTTTTGAATCTCGGTGTCTGTGGCCATTAAATCATTGGGGTCTGACTTGCTATTGATGTATTCCCTCTCCCCCAGTTTCCCACAACTGTGAAAACTGAAATAGAGAACAATTGGAAGGAAATGCTAAACCCAGAGTTTTGTGCAATGGTGAAAATTTAACTCAACGAACATTGAAAAAATGCTTAAAATTAGCTGCAATACTGTCTGTTAATTTTACATATATATATATAAAATGAATTCTGCCAAGCCTGACTATTCTTCCTTAGACACACACACTGTGCTCCTTTGAGGGTATCTCCATAGGGGGATGCCCACCAGCAACAGAACCCTGGGGGCACATGTGATGTCGCACAAACGCCTGCAGGCTGCAATTAGGGTGACCAGATGTCCTTATTTTATAGGGACAGTCCCGAGTTTTGGGTCTTTTTCTTATATAAGATCAATACCCCGTCCTGATTTTTCACACTTGCTGTCTGGTCACCCTAGGATGCCCCCCAGCCACAGGGCCCTGGGGCACATGTCACACAAACACCTGCAGGCGGCAATGTTCCCGGGGGCTCCTCCCCGCTCAGCAGCAGCCGAGTCAGTCCCAGGAGCTGCCAAGGCAGAGCCCGGCCGGCCTCACTCAGTTTCTCTCGTGCAGCGAATGTTGCTTGTGCATTTCTGGGAGAAGCCTGCAGCTTGCTCTGGGGTCGGAGCTTCTGCTCTGTTTGGTTGGTTGGTTTTTAATTTCCCTCCCGAGAGCGTGATTGGCTCCCGGTTACCCAATCGGCTTTTTAAAAAAGCGTTACAGGCTCGTTACTGAGCTTGCGCGATTTTTGGTTTCGCTTTCGCGGTCCCCCGGCTGCTGCTGGCCTCGTTTCTCGCTCCTCCTGCAGCGACACGTGGCTGCTGTGGGCGCCTGGCTCGGGTGCAGGGGCCTTGGCTTGTTCGTTGGGGGCTGCCAACTGTGCCCCGCCCCCTTCCTGCACCCACCACCAGCTCTTGGCTGCTCCTGGCTCACTGCAGGGGGATTGTGGGTTGCGGGGGGTGGGAATAGCTGTAGCTGCTGCGGGGCAGCATTGATTTACCTGTCCCTGCCCGGCTTGCAGTGCACGGAGGGGGGAGGGACAGGGGGACACTCTCTCTCTCTCTCTCTCTCTCTCTCTCTCTGTTGGGGGGGAGGGGCAGGCGGAGGCTACAGCAGGATTTGGAGGAGTTGAGGGGGGATTGTCCCGGCTGGGGCAGGGCAGTGGCTCCACTAGGTTGTTGCGGGGAGGGGAGTGGCACCCACTGTCCTGTGCTAATTATTGGTCAGTCTTTGGGCATCTGGGGTGCACCAGCTTGGGGAGGGGTCTGTAATGGCTGTGTGTGTGTTAGGTCAGTAGAGGGCTTGGCTACACTTACAAGTTGCAGCGCTGGGAGTTACAGTGCTGGTCATGCAGCTGTGTAGGGCCAGCGCTGGAGTGTGGCCACACTGACAGCTACCAGCACTGCAGTGTGGCCACACTTGCAGCACTTTCCAGCGCTGTATTGAGAGGTGCATTGTGGGCAGCTATCCCACAGAGCACCTCGTCCCATTTTGGCGCTGAGTATTGTGGGAAGGGGAAGGAAGTGTGCGGGTCATTCCGCTTCCTGTGTGCCAACGCCCCGTGGTGCATCGCTTCACATCCCAGCATTCACTCTTTCCGGCAGCGTTTGGCGCCATTGTGAGTGTCTTTCTGTTTTACTCTCTGTGTGAATCGCGATTTCTGTGGCAAATGGAGCCCGAGCTGCTGAGGACTGTGCTGATGAGTGTCGCCAGCACAACACGTTTGGCAGTCGAGCTATTCCTTCAGCTCCAAAGTGACAGTGAGGAGTCTGACGATGATATCGACATCGATTCTCCTGCCGCTTGTGACACCAAAGTGCTTGTGGCATTCACAGAAATGCTCAGCACCGTTGAACGCCGCTTTTGGGCTCGGGAAACAAGCACTGAGTGGTGGGATCACATCGTCATGGAAGTCTGGGATGACGAGCAGTGGCTGCAGAACTTTCGTATGAGAAAAGCCACTTTCATGGGACTGTGTGCTGAGCTCGCCCCCACTCTGCGGCGCAAGGACACAAGATTGAGAGCTGCCCTGACGGTGGAAAAGCGGGTGGCTATTGCAATCTGGAAGCTGGCAACTCCAGACAGCTACCGGTCGGTCGGGAACCAGTTTGGTGTGGGAAAGTCGACCGTGGGAATCGTTTTGATGCAAGTTTGCAAGGCAACTAATCGCATCCTGCTAAGAAAGACCGTGACTCTGGGGAGCGTGCAGGACATTGTGGATGGCTTTGCACAAATGGGTTTCCCTAACTGTGGAGGGGCGATAGATGGGACGCATATTCCTATTCCCCCCCTCCACCTGGCATCAGAGTACGTTAATCGTAAGGGGTATTTCTCTATGGTTCTCCAGGCGCTTGTGGATCACCGCGGGCGTTTCATTGACATTTACACAGGCTGGCCTGGAAAGGTGCATGATGCATGCATCTTTCGGAACAGTGGCCTGTTCAGGAAGATGCAGGCAGGGACTTTTTTCCCAGACAGGAAGATCACAGTAGGGGATGTCGAAATGCCCACTGTGATCCTTGGAGACCCCGCGTACCCGTTACTGCCTTGGCTCATGAAACCCTATACAGGGAAGCTTGACAGGAGCAAGGACCGGTTCAACTACAGGCTGAGCCGGTGCAGAATGACTGTGGAGTGTGCTTTTGGGCGTTTAAAAGCCCGCTGGAGATGTCTGTATGGGAAGCTAGACTTGGGGGAAAGCAGCATCCCCGCGGTTATATGCGCTTGCTGTACCCTCCATAATATTTGTGAAGGGAAGGGTGAAACATTCAGTGAGGCATGGACCACCGAGGTTCAAGTCCTGGAGGCTGAATATGCACAGCCAGAGAGCAGGGCTAATAGAGAGGCCCAGCACAGGGCTACAAGGATTAGGGATGCCTTGAGGGAAGAATTTGAGGCTGAAAGCCAACAGTAATGTTTGCTGCCTTGCATGGGAGTGAATTGCACTGCTTACACTGTTATTCTATTATCCATAATAATAATATGATTTGCAGTGCCTCTTTCTTTACTGGGCTAAGGTATCTTTCACTATCTGCTATAATAAAGACTGTTTTCAAAGCCAAGACTTGTTTTATTGAAAAGAAAAAAACTTCCTTGACAGACAGACAGACACACAACATTTCATGAACACAAGAGGGCAGGGGTGTGGGTTGGTGAACTGTACAGTCACAAGTTTGCATATGTCCTGTCTGGATTGCTGTTTAATGAATCCTGCACTTCAGGGTGCATATACTGCATGGTGATGGGGGTTGAGTGCAGAGGGTAAGGGTGGTGGTAGGTATCAGGGCTGGTTGGTGAATGTACTGGTGTTGGAGGCAGCTGGTGGTGGTAAGAACCTGAATTCTGGGGAAAGGCGGTTTGAGCTGACATTGGGGCACAAGGCAAAAAGGACGGGGCGGGTGGGGGAGTAGCACGGTAGTGCTCTGCTTGCATGGCAACGAGTGACTCTATAGAGTCCGCTTGGCGCGACAGGATGCTTAGCAGCCGCTCCGTGCTTTTCCTCTTGGCCACTGCATTTCTCCTGCGGATCCTGCTTTCCTTCTCTCTCCACTCCTTCAAGTCTTTACTCTCTCGAGCAGAGTGATGAAGAACAGTTTTCAGCATGTCCTCTTTGCTCTTTCGGGGATTTTTTCTCAAATTTTGAAGCCTCTGTGATGTTGAACATCTGGGCAGTCCAGTAGTCAAGGTCACTGTAGAAACACAGAAATGACAACATTTAACACGGGCAGCATTGTATCCACTATCTCCAGACATGAATTGTTACACTGAGGGAGTTCTCACTTTAGCATTCTTTTCCCCACACGCATAACACAACAGAAGCCACGAAATGGTGAGTAAGGGGTGCTTATATAGGGAGAAGTGGGGCTTGAGTGATAGAGGGGAGCTGGTTGCTTCGGGTAATCTGGAGTGCTAGAGGGGTTGAGTGAAGATGCAGCTGCAGGGATGATCTTATCTCCCTATCTCTTCACTAAAGAGTCTCCCAACATTTTTCACAGGAGTTAATCCTGGAAGATGTCTCCCTACTGCGAGTCACTAGGGAACAGCGGGAGGCTCTTTTAGAGCAATGTGGATTCCGCCCGGGACCCTATGCGGCGTGCCTGTGTTCAGAAATGGTCCCCCCACCACTGGCAGCAGAGTGGCGCGGACGCGTCACCATCACTGGGACAAGGGACACAGTGGCTCTGCCTATAAACCTGCGCAGGCATATTGCCCACGCTCTGGATGAAACTTTTGCTGAGATAACTGAAGCAGATTACCGCGACGTGATAGACCACATCAACGGGCTATTCCACATCTAGAGGCTGGCATGCATGCAGCCATAACCCCCCTTCCTCTCCAGAAACATTTCCACCCAGAAAATAAAAGCCGCTTACCGGTAACCCGCTCCTCTGCTTGTCCTTCTGCAACTGCTGGCTGCTGCGATTGGGTACTTTCCTCCTGGCTTGAGAAGAGCTCCTGGCTGCATGCCTCCAGGGACTCTGGGGTGTCTTCCCCCATCCCAGGAGCTTCACTCGCGGTTTCCTCTCCCCGCCGCCTCCTCCTCCTCCTGTCCCCCAGCCTGCTCAGAAGTGTCCATCGTTATCCTGGGATTGGCAGTGGGGTCACCCCCAAGTATCTCGTCCATCTCCCTGTAAAAACGGCAGGTCGTGGGGGCAGCTCCGGATCGTCGATTCCCCTCTCGGGCTTTGTAATAGGCACTCCGCAGCTCTTTAACTTTCACCCTGCATTGTACTGCGTCCCGATCATGGCCCCTATCCAGCATGGCCCTTGATATCTGCTCAAAGATATCGTAATTCCTACGGCCGGAGCGCAGCTGTGCCTGCACAGATTCCTCTCCCCAAACACTGATGAGGTCCATCAGCTCGCCATTGCTCCATGCTGGGGCTCGTTTGCCACGTGGAGGCATGGTCACCTGGAAAGATTAACTGATTGCACTCCACACCTGGCTGCAGCAAACAGGAAGGAGATTTTTAAAATTCCTGGGGCATTTAAAGGGCGGGTCACCTGAGGCAAGAGCATTAGAGTGCAAACTGATGAGCAGAGTGGCTGAACAGGAATTCTGGGATACCTCCTTATTCCCTGGAGGACAATTAAAGCGCTGGTGAGTGTCCACACCTGCTGAGCAGCGCTGGATCACCAGCGCTGTACTCCTTATACCCCTGCCGGGATGGGTTTTCAGCCAGCGCTGCAACCAGGGAGTTGCAGCGCTGGTTGTACCCTGCAAGTGTGGACGGGGTGTAATTGCAGCGCTGGAAAGCCTCCACCAGCGCTGCAACTTGTAAGTGTAGCCAAGCCCTCAGAGTGGGGATGATTTATAAATATGGAAGCAGGAAATCTGTCGACCCCTGCTGCAGAGAATATTGTTCCCCTAGGAGGAGAATTTGGTGTTTACTGGGATGTGTCACTTTCCAGCCTGTGCAGCTCCTGGCCACAGGTATCTGGTTAAAGCCACCAGCTGCTCTATCCTGGCCACAGAGAACGATGGAAGCTGTGGAACAGCAGGCAACCTCTCCCCAGCTGAGGAAGAACCATTAATAGAAACCTTCCCACCTCAAGGCAAAGGGAGCAGGAGGTGGCAGCCCTGGAGGGAGAGTCTCTCCCTAAATACAGAAACAGGGAGGAGCATCCAGGAAAGACCCCCCCCCCCTTAGCCCAAAGCAAAGGGATGTGACAGCCCTGAGGGGGAGACCTCTCCATTCATGTTTTAATTTAATATTTCAGACCTGTAGAAATATTCACCAGAACCCACATGGTCATAGTTAAGGGTGTTTGGATGCTGGGCCTTGAGAAGGTTTCTATTTGGGGGGGGGAGGGGTGTGTGTGTGTGTGTCTCTCTCTCTCTCTCTCTCTCTCACACACACATCTGGTTAGGTACCACCGGACTGTTGTAAGGGGAATCCAAGCATCTGAGCCCCAGGATCCCCAGAGAAGTCAAGACTCTGGCACCAGAACAGAGCCCATCCACTGCTCCAATCTTGGGGTCCCTGGACAGGGCCGGCTCTAACATTTATGCCGCCCCAAGCAAACAAAAAGAGCGCTGCCCTGCCCCCGCAAGCACCGCACTGCCAAACCCCTCCCCGAGCTCCGTGCTGCCCAAGCCCCCCCCCTTCCCGAGCACCGTGACGCCCAAGCCTGCATCCTTGAGCATCGTGCCGCCCAAGTCCCTGCCCTCCCCAGCACTGCCCAAGTCCCCGCCCCAGAGCATCGTGCTGCCCAAGTCCCCGCCCCTGGAGCACTGCGTCGTGCGGCCCAAGTCCCCACCCCCAAGCACCGTGCTGCCCAAGTCCCCGCCCCCAAGTGTCATGTTGCACCGCCCAAGTCCTGCCCCCTCCCCCCTAGCACTGCCCGGCCAAACAAAAAAAAAACCAAAAACAAACCCCGATCGCCGCCCCCTCCCAAGGCGCCGCCCCAAGCACGTGCTTGGTGGGCTGGTGTCTGGAGCCGGCCCTGTCACTGGGCACATTCTTTGGGACTCTCCCCCATTTCAGGTGTGAAACCTGCTGCCTAACCCCCTGGTGCATAGCTGACCCTCCAGACTCCCACATGCTTAAATACACCATCTCCCAGAACTCCATGCCAAGGTGAGAGCCTTCCTGTTTCAGCTGAACTCTCTCTGGAGGCACGCAGTAGTTGTGACGCATTTCACACAGAGAGAGAGACTCTTTGCACAAGTCTAACACACCATTGCTCTTTCACTTAACCAGATAAAGCACAAGAGAGTTCAGATCATGTAGCACAAAATAATGAACTTAACTGCAGTGCCCCTCACTAGCCAGGGCCAGCTTTAGGCGATTCGCCCAATTTCCCGGATCGGGCCCCGTGCCTTAGGTACCTTTTTAATTATTTTTTTAACTCACCTGGTGGCGGTCTGCTCCAGTGGTCTTTGGCAGCATTTTTGTGGCGGGGGGATCCTTCGGTGCCGAGGAAGACCCAGAGCGGACCCCCCTGCCGCCGAAGTGCTGCCGAAGCCCCAGACCGCCGCCGGGTATTCGAATTGAGCCCCGCAGTTAATAAAGCCGGCCCTATCACTAGCTCACCCTTCCCTTAGGAGTCCTGGGGGCCATCTGAGCCTAGGAAAGCAGGCAGGGTCCCCGGCCTCATGAACCTGCTGCATGCTGGGGGACTTTGCTCTCTCCTTCTGAGTTGGAGACAAAGAGTGAGATCCAGGAAGGGACTCAGGTATTATAATGCTGAATGTCACCATGTCTAAATTGCAGCTGCCTAGAAAAATCACTGGAATGACATTGTGAGCCTCAAAGCCTGAGTGTTGGGGAGATGTAAGCATAGGCGGCAGGTTTGTATAATTTTTGGTGGGGCCCAAAATGGTGGTGCCCCCCCGCTCCCGCCAGGGGCGGCTCTAGAAATTCCGCCGCCCCAAGCAGGGCGCCGCTTGCGCCGCCCTTCCCCGGTCCCGTGGCCGGGGCAGAAGTGCCTGTGGACGGTCCCGTGGTCCCGCGGCCCCGGTGGAGCATCCGCAGGCATGCCTGCGGGAGCTCCGTCCAAGCCGCGGGACCAGCGCACCCGCCGCAGTCATCCCTGCGGCAGGTCCGCTCCTCCCGGGGCTCCTGTGGACCTCCCGCAGGCATGACTGCGGAAGGTCCGCCGGAGCCAAATGCCGCCCTGCCAGGACAATGCCGCCCCACGCGCCTGCTTGGCGCGCTGGGGTCTGGAGCCGGCCCTGGCTCCCGCCCTGTAAGCCGATATAAAATGAAGCTACAATGCATCAGTGCCACAAGATTACAAAGGTCAATTAAAAGTGGAAAGTCAGAAGCAGCACTTGCCTACTTCAATATACAGTATTATATTTTGTTGCACCTGTTGTGATGAAGTGGGAATGTCCTTAATATTTTCTCTGAATACTGTATGGGTGCCTCAGTTTCCCCTGCAAGATGCCAACTGAAGGTGTTGGGGACAAAGATCAGGTGGCCTCGTTGTCCGGAAGAGACACAGAGGCCAGAGGAGGGAGTGTCAGTTTGGAGCTGGCTGGGGAAATGGGGAGAGAGACCCAGAACTTGGTTCTGGGCTCCCCACCCCCCAAGATGGACCTGACAGAGGGGTTCTGTTTTCTGTACCTACAAGCTCTGTTTAAACTGTGTTCCCGTCATCTAATAAACCTTCTGTTTTACTGTCTGGCTGAGAGTCACATCTGACTGCGGAGTTGGGGTGCAGGGACCTCTGGTTGCCCCAGGACCAGCCTGGGCACACTCGCTGTGGAAAGTGCATGATGTGGAAGGGCTGAATGCTCCGAGGTCAGACCCAGGAAGGTGTAAGCTTCTTGCCCTGGAGACAGTCTGCTCCGAGAGAGGAGGCTCCCCCAGAGTCCTGACTGGCTTTGTATGGAGTTGTTCCAAAGCATCACAGCATCCCCTTCCACACCGTGCACTTCCCAGAAGTCCGCACAGGCACTGACACTCCCTCCTCCAGCCTTTGTCTCTTTTCCAGGCATTAGGAGGCCACCCAATCTCTCTGTTCTCCAACACCTTCAGTTGGCACCTTGCAGAAACTGATTTGGGAGAAATGAAGTAAAAGCTGCCCAAACCAAGCTTGAGCACTCCTGAATTTTGAGGTGTTCAAATCTGGAAGGCAGGTGCTGGGGGTGGGAGAGGGCTGTGGGCTCCATGGGGGAGCATGGCAGCAACTGTCTGGAGCTGCACAGAGCCAGATATGCTGGTCTGAGTGGCACAGTAAGCGGTTTGGGGGTTGGAGAAGGGGTAGGGAGTTCCGGGGGGCAGTCAAGGGACAAGGAGCAGGGGGGGTTGGATGGGGCAGAGGTTCGGAGGGGCAGTCAGGGGACAGGCAGCAATTGGATAGGCATGGGAGTCCAGGAGGTTAATCAGGGGACAGGTAGAGGGGTTCTGGGGGGAAGTTGGGTGGGGTCTCTGGAGGGGGCAGTGGGGGACTCGGCGCAGGGAGGCGTAGACGGGGGCTGGGGTCCCTCGGGGCAGTTAGGGGCAGGGGTCTCGGGCGAGGGTAATCGGGGGACAAGGACCAGTGGTGCTTAGATAGGGGGTGGAGGTCCTGGGGGGCAGTTGGGGCAAGGGTCTGGGGAGGGGGCAATCAGTGGCCAGGGGCTGGGATTCAATGGGCTCTGGGCTGCTGGCAGCTGCGGGGAGCCCTGAGCCCTTTAAATCCCAGCCGCCTTCCCGGCTGGGATTCAAAGGGCTCTGGGCTCCCTGCCCCTGGGGCAGTGCAGAGCCCTCTGACTCCCGGCCGCGGCTGAGATTTAAAGGGCGCTGGGCTCCCCGCGCTTGCAGGCAGCCCAGAGCCCTCTGATTCCCGGCCGCAGGTGGGATTTAAAGGGCTCTGGGCTCCCTGCCCCTGGGGCAGCCCAGAGCCCTCTGACTCCCGGCCGCGGCTGGGATTTAAAGGGCTCTGGGCTCCCCGCGCTTGCAGGCAGCCCAGAGCCCTCTGACTCCCGGCCGCGGCTGGGATTTAAAAGGCTCTGGGCTCCCCACGCTTGCAGGCAGGCTAGAGCCTCTGACTCCCGGCCGCGGCTGGGATTTAAAAGGCTCTGGGCTCCCCGGGCTTGCAGGCAGGCCAGAGCCTCTGACTCCCGGCCGCGGCTGGGATTTAAAAGGCTCTGGGCTCCCCGCTCTTGCAGGCAGCCCAGAGCCCTCTGATTCCCGGCCGCGGCTGGGATTTAAATGCGTCTGGGCGCCCCGCGGCTGCAGGCAGCCCAGAGCCTCTGACTCCCGGCCGCGGCTGGGATTTAAAGGGCTCTCAGCTCCCGCGCTGCAGGCAGCCCAGAGCCCTCTGACTCCCGGCCGCGGCTGGGATTTAAAGGGCTCTGGGCTCCCAGCCCATGCGGCCACCCAGCGCCCTATGACTTACGGCCGCGGCAGGGAATTAAAAGGCTCTGGGCTCCCCGCGCTTGCAGGCAGCCCAGAGCCTCTGACTCCCGGCGGCGGCTGGGATTTAAAGGGCTCTGGGCTCCCTGCCCCTGGGGCAGCCCAGAGCCTCTGACTCCCGGCTGCGGCTGGGATTTAAAAGGCTCTGGGCTCCCCACACTTGCAGGCAGCCCAGAGCCTCTGATCCCGGCCGCGGCTGGGATTTAAAGGCTCTGGGCTCCTGCCCGGGGCAGCCCAGAACCCTCTGACTCCCGGCCGCGGCTGGGATTTAAAGGGCTCTGGGCTCCTGCCCTGGGGCAGCCCAGAGCCCTCTGACTTCCGGCCGCGGCTGGGATTTAAAAGGCTCTGGGCTCCCCGCGCTTGCAGGCAGCCCAGAGCCACTGACTTCCGGCCGCGGCTGGGCGTTTAAAGGCTCTGGGCTCCCCGTGCTTGCGGGCAGCCCAGAGCCCTCTGACTCCCGGCCGCGGCTGGGATTTAAAAGGCTCTGCGCTCCCCCCGCTTGCAGGCAGCCCAGAGCCCTCTGATTCCCAGCCGTGGCTGGGATTTAAAGGGCTCTCGGCTCCCCACGCTTGCAGGCAGCCCAGAGCCCTCTGATTCCTGGCTGCGGCTGGGATTTAAAAGTCTCTGGGCTCCCCGTGGCTGCGGGCAGCACAGAGCCCTCTGACTCCCAGCCGCGGCTGGGATTTAAAAGGGGCGAAACCTAGCTCCAACTATTGGTGGAGCAGAGCCCCTGACTGTAAATATTCCTGGGGCTAAAGCCCCAGGAGCCCATATAAGTCGGCGCCCATGGATGTAAGTGCCTTAGAATGGGTGACACAGAAGCCAGCGTGCTAGGCAGGGAGCTGCCTAAACCAGTCAGTGGGAGATGCTGAGCAGAGGGGAATTGTAGAGGTAGTCTAGGCCCCTCACTAAGGGTTTGGCTACACTTGCAGGTGTGCAGCGCTGGGAGTTAAACCTGTCTTCGTACAGCTGAGTAGGGAAAGCGCTGCAGTGTGGCCACACTGACAGCTACCAGTGCTGCAGTGTGGCCACATTTGCAGCGGGGAGTGGTGCATTATGGGTAGCTATCCCAGCGTTCAAATGGCTGCAACGTGCTTTTCAAAAGACGGGGGTGGGTTGGAGTGTGACAGGGAGCGTGGGGGAGACAGAGAGAGCGGATTTTTGGAGCTGACACTGTGTCAGCTCCCTGCCTTGCAAGTTCTAAGGACTTGAAGATACACAGCACCAACCTTCACTCATTTTAAAAGTTTCAACCCCTTCCCCACCCTCTTCTCATTCACTAAATGCAAATAGCCTTCAGACCAGATAAGCAGATGCTCTAAACGGACCCTTCTCCCCCCCACGCCGCTGCTTCTCTCCTCAAGCAAACACTAGCTGTGGACATTCATCCCCCTGCCTGCCTCTGCTCAAGCAAACAGGGGCTGTGTTTGTTTTTTAGATAAGCAGCTCTGGGAGCCCCGAGTTCACAACAAAACAAAGAGTGTTATCTTTACTTAAAAAGCATTATGGGAATGTTCCGGAGGTCAGTTACAGCGTAGTAAGATTAATCACTGTTTACACTGGCACCTCAGCGCTGTAAGAGCAGCGCTATAGTCGTTATTCCCCAGGCCGAGGTGGAGTACAGCCAGCGCTGTAGCCAGGGAGATACAGCGCTGTATGTGCCTTGCCAGTGTGGACGGGGAGTGAGTTACAGTGCTGTAAAGCCACCACCAGCGCTGTAACTCTCAAGTGTAGCCAAGCCCTCAGCTTTGTGGATTGCAGGGCTGTTTCTGTGACACTCTAGAGCCCCCTGTCTCTAGATAAATTTTGTTTGTGAGGTAAATGCCCCAAAATACAGAAAATTCAGAAGCCATTTCTATCTTCTTAGGATCAAATTTGGAGCTGTTTGGGGAGTTTGAAGAAAGAGGGAGATGAGAAATTGGCATTTAACTACAGTAGGGAGACAGAAAACCCAGGAACTGCTGGTAGGTGCCATTGTTACTCACCAATAAATCTGCACAGGGATGTTATCAATGCTCAGATCTCTGTAAGTAACAGGAGAGTAACAGCGAGTAACATGCTCCCCGTGATAGGCTATTTATTGTTGCCTCTGTGCAAAGCAATTTCTGTTCTTGCTTAATGGAAACTAAACAGGAGAAAGGAGGAAATTATATTTACCTACTGAATAATCCAAATAGTTTTCTTTAAAACATGAACAATTTGAACAATCTCTATTAGAAATCTCAATTTCTCTGCAGCTAAGGCCCTCCATAATTACAGCGTGTTGACATTTTTCACGCAGAAATGTCTCTCACCTGAAAGTGTGGCTTCAGCAAAATCAGAGTTTCCCTGGAAATGTTGCTTTCTACGACAGAACGCTAGATTCTGATCAGGAGAATCAACGTGTAATTGCAAACAGTTAAATTATTTCAATTTCCATCTAAAATGTCCGTCCACATTTTCTGTTTCTACATTTCTGCAGGGAAACATTACAGGATATTTCATTCCGGGAAACATCTTAACCCCTGGAGCTCAGCATCAGCTTATTTTTGTTAAGGGTGAAAGATCAAGCTACAACACATAATATGAAAATTTATTTCATGATGAAGTAGAAAGATCTCCAAAGATGTCATGTCCAAGAATAATCTAGAGATCATGCAACCACGAAACCACTTCAAGCCAGGGAGTGCTGCATCCCCAGTACCCTCATTCCAGCACTTAAAACTTATTTTTGCAGGCTCTGTGCCTGAAAATAGTTCTTAGACCAAGAGTTATGGGCAGTGTTTGAAACCCAAACTTTGGAGCATCAGGACATTGAAAGTGAAATGAATTAAAATTGTAGAACTGATTTTTTTCAGTGTCTACGCTTAGGTAAATGGAGAAAGTAAGCACAGCCAGCCTGCAAGAGCAGTGCTGCAGAACAGAAAACCTGGAATCGTTCCTGCTAGGGAGAAACAATCATGAGCTGCTACCACTACAGATATTGCTTCAATTACACTAAAACTTTCCAATTTTTTCCAACTCTCTAATTTTGTAGTGAAATGGCCACACTGGGCACTGCCGTTATTCTACCATTTAGTCCCCCTTGTCTGTGGGAGTCTTTCCTTTGCCAACAATAGACTTTGGGTCAGGTCTATCGGCAGTGGTGAGCTGGAGCAGGTTCCCACAGGTTCTCGAGAACCGGTTGCTAAAATTAGACCTCCGTGGAGAACCGGTTGTTAAAGGGCCAGGAGGTGGGCAAAGAACTCTGGTCCGCGGGCCGGACCATCCTGTTGCTCCCAGGATTCCCAACTGGGGAGGCTGAGGCTCTCCCAGCCCTACCCCCGCTTCCTCCCAGCTGCAGTGCGGCCAGCCGCGGGCATCAGGGGGGCCGCTCCGCTGGGCCGCCCCGCTGCGCCCCCGAGACGTCCTGCTGCCACTTTTTTCATGGCCCAGCCCGGTTTGTGTGGGGGGGGGGGGGGGGGCTGCTGCAAGCTCCAGGGCTGGCCGGAGGGGAGGGGAGAGGGCAAGTGGGGCAATTGGCCCAGGCCGTGCAGGGGCCTCCAGCCCCACGAGGATGTCTCCCCGGCCCCTCCCCCACTCCCCCCCCCTTAAATCAGAACTTTTTATAGGGAACCGGTTGTTAAGATTTTGGCAGCTCATCACTGTCTATCGGCTGTGACAGAGAAACACCAATTCCCCTGGGAATGTCTGGATGTTACCAAATCTCCCCACAGTGGGGCTACACCAGGGTGAAAGTAACTTAAAGGACTTTCTGGTACTCCAGAATCCTGAGGAGGGGTGTGGCCTCCACCAGAAGAGGCGGAGCCTTTAAATCCCCAAGCCCTTTAAATCAGGATTTAAAGGGCCCGGGGCTAGGGCTGTGGTAGCAGCAGCTGGAAGCCCCAAGCCCTTTAAATCAACCCCTGAGCTCCCAGCTGCAGAGGTGGCTGGGAGCCCTGGGGTTCAGGGGCAATTTAAATGGGTTGATTTAAAGGGCCTGGGGCTCTAGCTGCTGCTATCGCAGCAGAGCCCCGGCCCTTTAAATTGCCGACGGAGCCCCAGGGCACTAGCAGCAGGTCCCGGGGCTTTGGCTGCCGCTACCTTCCAGGGCCCTTTAAATCATCTCCGGAGCCCTGCTGCCGGAGCCCTGGGCTCCAGTGGCAATTTAAAGGGCCCGGGATGGTAGAGGCAGCGGGAGCCCTAAACCCTTTCAATAGCCACCAGAGCCCTGCTGCCGCTACTCCAGGGCTCCGGCAGGCTCCGGGGGCCCTTTAAATTGTACCCGGAGCACTGGGGTAGTGGCAGTGGGACTCCAGCAGCCTTTTAAAGGGTCCGGGGTGGTAGCAGCAGCAGGAGCCCTAGGCCCTTTAAATCACCACCTGAGCCCCACAGCCGCTACCCCAGGGCTCTGGCAGCAGGGCTTTGTCAGCAATTTAAAGGGCCCTGGGCTCCAGGCCTTTAAATTGCTGCCTCAGGAAGCCAGTCCACCCCAGTATGGTGCAGCAGCTCTTTCTGGCAGGGGTGGCAGGTTTGTAGAAATTTTGATGGTGCCAGAACCTGCCCCTGCCTAAACTCTGCCCCCCCAAACTCCAGCCCTCACCTGCCCAAGACTCTGGGAGAGAGTTTGGGTGAGGAAGGAGGTTTGGGGTGCAGGCCCTGCGCTGGGGCAAGGGACTGGGGTGCAGGAGGTATGCAGGCTCTGGGAGGGAGTTTGGGGATGGGAGGGAGTGTGCAGGGAGGGGGTGCAAGTTCTGGGAGGGAGTTTGGGTTTAAGAGGGGGTGTGGCGGGTGGGGGTGCAGAGGTGAAGGCTGTGGGGTGAGGCTGGGGATGGATTTGGGATGTGGCTGGGGATGAGGGGTTTGGGGTGTGGGAGGAGACTCAGGGCTGAGGCAGAGGGTTAGGATGCAGGGGAATGAGGGCTCTGGCTGGGGCTGGAGATGAGGGGTTGGGGGTGTTGGAGATGTTCAGGGCCAGGACAGAGGGTTGGGCTGCGGGGGGATGAGGGCTCTGGCTGGGGGGTGTGGGCTCTGGGGTGGGGCAGGGCTGAGGATGAGTTTGAGGGCAGGCAGGCTGCCCTGGGACTGGAGCCAGAAAGAAGGACTCCCCCCAGCCCTCTCCCTGCTGGCAGCAGCGAGCTCTGGGGTAGGTACCCCTTCTCCCCATCACTGCACGTGCTCCTAGGGCCCCTCTCAGGTCCAGGAATCCCCCTCGCCTCCCCTGTGGTGGGTGCCATGCCGGGGGGGAGGGGGCTGCTATCACATGTGCCCCTCCTCCCCTGCTGCTGCCCCTCACTGTAGCCTCACTGGGGCTGCCCCTTGCCCAGCATGGGGCAAGAGCAGTGACTGTGGGCGGGGGGGCAGCTGCACCGGTGGAGGGTCCCACTGGAAAATGAAAGGGTCTGAGGGGGAAGGGCAGCCTGCCCTGGCAGGAGTGGAGGAGGCACTAGGACCCTGTGGCAGCAGTTAATGCAGGCATGCAGCATGGAGCTGTAGGGGACAGGAGAGAGACACACTCTGCTCCGGGACCCAGGGATCAGTGAGGCTTAAAACACAAGAGCAGCAGGCCAGTTTATATTTGAGTGTTGAGAGTTTGCCCTAATGCTCAGACCAGGTCTGTTGCACCAGTGCAGTCCCCAGGGTTTCAGAGCTGAAATTCAGTTGGGAGTTGGACTCCTTGGAGAATCCCCGCCCATATTTGCAGCCCCTGTGGTTTCTGGGATTTGTATCACTTCGGCAATCTCCTGAAAACCACCTTACTTGATTCACCACCATGTGACTCCAGTTTCCTGTTATGGGCTATGCTACTAATTAGTGAATGAATAAATACCAGTCAAACTCGGATAATTTGAGGTCTCTCTAATTTATAAAAAGACTGAATTGGAAACAAGTCAGAATATGACATTCTCCCTATTTCCATTGTTCGGTTTCATTCCCTTGGTGGCTGTGATGTCATAAACCCATTAGGACCAACAGTCACCTTGGGTTTGAGTGGGAAAACATCCCCCTACACACCCTTCTGAACCCTCAGAATGAAACTGCCCAAATCATTTCTCTTTCTACAGGAAAAAATCCAGGCCCAATTGAAGACTCTGAGGGAGAGAGAAAAGCTCCTGAGATTTAAATACACTGGAGAGAGGAAAAGCCGGGGGTATCTGGTAGGTGCCTGTTGTTACTGACCTGCAGAGACTTGTGGTGAGAGGTCTGTTTGTAGGAAGATTCCTCTGTGGGCTTGGTGAATGTGGGCATCAGTATGTTTCTCCATGATCCTAGATTTTCTGTGTTACGTACAAGTGCAGAATCTAAGCTCGTGTCAGTGAATGAGTTAATTTCTAGCCCTTGTGGTTTCCCTGTGTCAACAATGCAAGAAATGAGGCAGAATTATTTGATTCTTTTTCCCCCTTGGAACTTCTGCCACTGTAATGCTGAGTCCTGCCTCCTGCTGCTCTGGATCTCCATTCTCAGAGGCCATTGATAACACAGTGTCCTAAGCATGTCAGACATGGAAACATCCCTTTCCAGAAACATTGGGAGACATGAAAGAGGTGTGGGAGAATCCTCTCCCAAGTAACCACAGCGTAGAATCAAGAGTCAGAAATCTTAGGTTTGCAAAGAAATTCTACCTCCTGCGCACTCAGCACTGCCATAAAAGACCCCGGGCTGCTTCCATGTCCCTGACCAACCCTTTCCCTGTTGCTTTACAGAAACAGATACAAGAGGAGAGGCAGAAAATTGTTTCTGAATTTCAGCAACTGAGGCAGTTCCTGGAGGAACAGGAGCGACTCCTGCTGCTCTGGCTGGAAAAGCTGGACAAGGAGATAGTGAAGATACGGAATGAAAATATCACCAAACTCTCTGAGCAGATTTCCCATCTCAGTGAGCTGATCAGTGAGCTGGAGGGGAAGTGTCAGAAACCAGCAAGTGAATTCCTGCAGGTGAGACTGAATTAGAAACATGGCAGATCCCCACACAGGGAAGGGAGGGCTCCTGAATCATAAGCACGGGGGGCCAGCAGTCAGAGATCTCACTGTAACTCGGCATGAGCATTGCTGACATGTGAATGATTATTGGTCATTGCAGAGTGACAGACACAGAGATATGAGAGAAGGGAAAGTCCGATTAGCTCAGGGAATCCATGGCCTCTTTTCCCTATATTTGTAAAATCTCTTCCCTAGGATCCACTGCTTGTGTCAAGTGGGACCTGAGATTCTTTTCTCTCTCTCTCTCCTCTAGGATGTCAGATGCACCTTGAGCAGGTACATGGCTCTCTCACTCACCCTCACACTTGACAATGCTGGGAAAGAGCCGGGTGATGGTGGTGGTGATGATGTTAGCACCGCATCTCCCCAGGGCTCTACAGCAAAATGTGTGGGGAAGGTCACATGTTGGATACAAATCTTTCTGATCAACTTCATCCTGAGTTTCTCACCATTTTACAGAAGACTCTGGAATTCTCCATTCGGTGGGAAGGACTGACCTCAAGTGTTTCCTAGAGATGTCACCTCCCTGAGGGACTGGCTGCCTCAGGATTGTGGGGATGGACTATGGGCCTGTCACTGCTGGGGCCCTGGTCACTATTCAGCCCAGGGCAGCAGCGATCAAGACTCTTTCCCACCTGAGGGCTGTTTGGAGCCCTGTGTGGAATGAGCTGGGGATGGGGGAATTGGTGTCTCAGTCTAGAGGACAGATTTCTACAGCACTTCACCTGGGAACCTCCTGTCCCTAGAGCATGGAGGCCAAGGAGTGAATTGGCCATAGAGACTAAATTCCCCTTTTATCATCCCCAGAGCTGATCTCTCCAGGCCAGAGTTGAAGAATATTAATGAGACCTTTGGCAGAAGATTTCACAACCACAGCCTATGCTGCACCTGCTCTCACTCCAGGCCCATTAGAGCAGCAGCTTTCACTAACAACAAATGTCTCTAAATGAAATATAAGAATGTGAAATTTTCTCTCCAGGTGTAAGAAGGAGAAGTTCCAGCAGCCAGTGGACATTTCTCCTGAACTGGAAGTGAGACTCAACTATTTCTCTCAGAAAACTGTTGCCCTAATGGAGATTCTGAGGAAATTCAAAGGTATTGAGAAGGGATCTAGGAGGGGAAAGCAGGACGTGCCTCTGAGACCGTGGGAGGGGACGGGCTCTGGCCACTTGGGTCGTATCTATTGAATGACAGGTGGAAAGTATTTGAGCTGGTGTAACAGGTGCCAGGACGTCTCACATTCATTCATGAGTTAGCAAAGTTCACAACACTGAGGCCCAAATTTAGCAAAATGGCCTAATTTTGAGTCCCTGATTTTCTCTCCCAACTTGCAAAGCCTGTGGGTGTCACAGACACAGGGGTGCTACTCTGGCTGCATCTCAGGACTTCCCTAGCCTGTGCCAAGGTCTGCACAGGCCTCTGCAGCCACTGACTGGGGGAATCACAAACTGCCCCCCCTCTATCTCTCTGCCAATGAGGGTGAATCTAGCCCATTGAGCCAACACTCTCCCAGCTCCAATCTCGACACTTATAAAATGATTTTATTATCCTGTGGAGGGTGAGGGCCCCATTGTGCTGAGCTCTGTAGAGATGCTGAGTGAATAAACCCAAGAGACCTACAACTGCAAGCCCTGACCCTGCAAACTCTTAACATCCCATTAATGTCAAAGGGACAAAAGTGTGCTGAAGTCTTTGCAGGATGTGGGTCTCGGGTCTGACAAAAGGCAATAGGTGAATGAGACAAACCAGCTGGGGTCTGGAGGGTGGGAGGGGATGATGAGGGGAAAGGAAATCTCTCTTACAGACTGTATCTCTGAGGGTGGTTGTGAGACCTAATGGCTGTTGATTTCATTGCTGTGAGATGCCTGAATGAGAGAGGAAGAAGGTTTCAGATTCATTTATATTTACTAAAGATCTGAGTGTGTCCCTGTCCCTCTCTGTTTCTGTCAAAATTCAAACCAAGTTAGGTCAGTTAAGAGAGGGGATATCGTTATAAACATGAAAGCAGGAAATCTTGTCTCTTTTCTCCTTTTCCCCCTCCAGACACTCTGCCGCCTGCACTAGAGACAACAAAAGCGGATCCCTAGGAGCACACACACAGGGTGAGGTTGCAGATGGAAATTGTCTTTAAATTATGAAAAAATTCCCATAAAAACACATTGTACCTAAAGTTACCAACCAAACCAACACCAGCCACGACACACCCAGCACCACAGTGAAACCATGAAATACAGAGGAGATCCCGAGCAGAAGTCACACAAAAGATCCTGACACCGACCTTAGTGCTGAGTTCCTGCCTACGCTGATGAACAGAAGCACTCACTGAGCAGCATCCAAACACACTTAACTCTGACCATGGGGGTCTCATGGACATTCACAGAAGTTTTAATACTAAATTGAGAGGAATGAGTAGAAATCTCTGTGCTCTTAGGGCTGACACATCCCACTCCTTTACCCCAGTGTCTCTGCCGCTGAATGGAGCAGCCCCAGCAGGGGAAGCTGGGAGCTGAAGCTTCTTCAGGCAAATGAGAAACAGACTGAGGAGCTGCAGTGACATCTCTGCTCAGTCTCAGGTGCTCAGCACTGAGGCAGCTTCTGAATCCAGTCCTGTCCCAGCCAGGACGGGGCTTCTGGGCAGTCTGAGAAATGGTCCCAGCCTCCCCCAGGGCTGAGCTCTGCCCCTAACGCTCTGATTCTCTTTCCCCTCAGCGAATGTGACTCTGGATCCAGACACGGCTCATCCCAACCTTGTCTTGTCTGAGGATTTGAGAAGTGTAAAGTGGGAAGAAATACAGCAGGATCTGCCTGACAACCCTGAGAGATTTGACACTGAGCCCTCCGTGCTGGGCTGGGAGTGATTCACCTTGGGGAGACATTGCTGGGAGGTGGAGGTGGGGGATAGGGGAGGTTGGGTTGTGGGGGTGGCCAAAGAGTCTGTGAGGAGGAGGGGAGAGATCCGCCCCGAAGAGGGGATCTGGGCTGTGGGGTATGTATTGGATCAGTTCTGGGCTCTCACCTCCCCTGCGACCCCCCCCGCCCCTGAGTTGGGTCCCCAGCAGGATCCGGGTTTGTCTGGACTGTGACCGGGGGCAGGTGACATTTATCGATGCTGGTGACGAGGCCCCGATCTTCACTTTCCTGCCGGGCTCCGTCCCTGGGGAGAATCCACCCTGGCTCTGGGTGCTGGGGTAGGGGCCCAGCTCAGACTGTGTCCCTGAGACATGGGGGTGGCGGAGGCACACGACCATCCCTAGGGATGTGTGGGGCCTGGGACAACACCCCCAGCCCCAGCCCTGCCCCCACTCCACCCCTTCCCCCAAACCTCCACCCCACTTCTTCCTGCCCCTGCTCTGCCCACTCCCATTCCGTCCCTTTCCCGCGTCCCTGCCTCTTTCTGGCTCATCCCCCCCCCTCCCCCGGGGGCCCTGAGATCAGCCTCTCTAGCCTTAGACCATATAGTCTCTATAACCTCCTCCTGTGGACTTTCTGTCATGCCGTCTCTATGACCCTGGAGGTCGCGTCAGGTCTCAACTCTGGGCCGTCTCTGGACTATCAAACCATAGAGAACATTCAGTGGCCGCGGCAGAGAAGCCGATCTCATTGCCCCAGGGACTGTGCAGACTGTTTGCTACTGTCCTCTGCGATCCAAGGGGACTCAGGATCCTGGGTCAGCCAGTGTCACTGAGGCATGAGGGGGAACAGCCCCATGGGAATGAAAAAATGGGCTTCTCTAGCCTCAGTCCTCCTAGCACCTATGACCTGACCGATTCCCATCTACCCAGCCTTCTGGCTCATCTCTATGCCCGTGGAGGACCCTGTCTACCCAATGCCAGATACCTCATCTCTATGGCACCTGGAAGCTCCTCCCTCTCCCTCCTTTAAGCCCCAGGGATGGGAGGGAGAAGAATTTAAATTCCCCACCTGTGGTGTTTGAATTTTGAAGGCAGCCGTGGGATTTCTGCCCTTTAATTTGTTGTGTGAACCCAGCACCCGTGAGGATAGCTGTATAGGTCACTATGATGCCAGCCTGGCCCTTCCAATAGTATGTTACTATCCAGCCACACACTGGGCCTTGTGCTTTATAGCAACGTGTATGTCCAGGACCGGCCTTAGGGAAAATGGCGCCCTGGGTGAACTTGTATTTTGGGGCCCTTGGCCCCTGTGAGCTCTTAGAGCCCCAACCCCTGCACCAAGCCCCTTCACGCCAATCCCTGCACCCTCCGCACCCATGTGGGGAACCTGATCTGGATGCCTGGAGCAGCTGGCATTGCTGATCGACCCCCCCCCCAACACTGCTCCTCCACACACCCCTAGGGGTCTGGGGGGGAGCAAGGAGCGACGTTAGGGCTCCCTGCATCTAGGTCACTTTCCCCCACCTGGGCTGCATAAGGGGAGGACAGAGAGCAACAGCTCCTGGGGGTTCACCTCACAGCACAGCAGAGGGGCGGGGAGGGGAAGAAGTGACCTAGATGCATGGAGCACTTGGTATGGCTCCTCGCTCCCGCCCCCCCCCCCACACACACACCCTGCAGGGCAGGGAGGAACATTGGGTGGGGGGGAGCATTATCGGGGCATCAGTGCCCCCCCCCCATGTTCCTCTGCTGGGAGGAAGAGAGAGAAATCTGCTCCCCCCCTCCCCAGCGCTCCCCTGCCAGCGGGGAGCAGTTTCTGACTCTATACCAGCAGCTCGCCGCACAGCGCCCCCTAGACCACCAGCACCCTTGTGAAGTCACCCAGTGGCCCACCCCTATTCCGGCCCTGGGTACGCCAGGAATTGTTCAGCTGTGCGCTGGAGAGAGCGGGGTGGATCACTTTGCTTCTCAGCTCCCAAACCTGCCCGTGTGAGACAGCAGCAAACAAACTCTGTGTGACAGATGTTCGCAGTCTGGAACACCTGGATTTTATGGCCGACAGATTATAATGGTTTTAAATATCGTGAATTATATAAACTATTCAAAAAAAAATATCTAGCAAATGGAACCACTCAGTCCTCACTCCCACAGCAGCAGGGTTTGTAGCATGGTCTCGCCGATCCCCAGCACGTCCTCACCACTTGAACGCCAGGAGGAAATGCCATTATTTCTGGGGCCAAACACCAGAGTGGGACTTGACACACACTGTGCCAGCAGGTCCACAAATGCTTATTAGACAGATAAGAATATTAGCGATCAGAGCTCCAGGGGTCTCTTCTTGGCTCCATTGTGCAGTGGTGGGTAGTGACAGATAACCAGATTGTATCTATTTCATGCATTCATCCCAAAAGGTGGTAGAAATGGGTAGCTAGTGCCTTGGCTTTCCATAGTGAAGACTTGAGTTATCTTCCCAATTCTACCTGAAGTGACATTGTGCAGCCTCCCTATTAGCTTGTACCCGGGGGGGGGGGGGGGGGGTGGAGGGTGTCTGATACGTGTGTGGGGGGGGGGAGGGGGTCTTTAATTAGTTATAAGGATTTTGAAGTGCATGGAAAAATAAAGAATAAAAAGGAGAGGCGATAGTTAAACACGGGGCTTCTAGCTCCTGCTTTGTTGCATTATTGTTACTGACTATTTCCTGGCAGAAGAGTTTCTCACGGGTTCAAATTTAGGGCAGGTGATCCAGGCAACTGCGTGGGATGCCGGACTTGGGTGGCACTGGGCTCGGGTGCTGTTAGGGACAAAAGTTTAACTGAGGGCGGGGCGGGGGAGAGACACACCAAAGACGCAGTTTTACTTTATGTTAACAACGTTTTGCATGTGAATCTCTGTTCACGTTATCAGTCAAAAATATGGTCCAGAGCTACAGAGGTAGGTGAGCGCCTAAACCCTGGATTTACGCCTCTGCATTCCAGTTTTAGGTTGTCATCCTGCCTCATCTGGATGCCTGGCTCTCATATAAGCTCCAGCATGAGCCACAAACCCCCTGCAGTTCCTCATATCTCCTTGTCAATTGCTGAAAATGGGCCATTTTCCTTACCACTACAAACGGTTCTTTTTCTCTCCTGCTGATAATAGCTCACCTTAACTGATCACTTCCTTATAGTACTTGTGGCACCTTAAAGACTAACAAAGACTAGCTATGCATCCGAAGAAGTGAGCTGTAGCTCACGAAAGCTCATGCTGAAATAAATTTGTTAGTCTCTAAGGTGCCACAAGTACGCCTGGTTTTTTTGCGGATACAGACTAACACGGCTGCTACTCTGAAACCTCTCCTTATAGTGTGTATGGTAATGCTCATTGTTTCATGTTCTCTGTGTGTGTATATATCTTCCTACTGTATTTTCCATTACATGCAACCAATGAAGTGAGCTGTAGCCCATGAAAGCTTATGCTAAAATAAATGTGTTAGTCTCTAAGGTGCCACAAGTACTCCTGTTCTTTTATGGATACAGACTAACACGGCTGCTACTCTGAAACCAGGGAAGGGATGCTCAATTCCCTGCCTGTAAACCCTGTGAGGACAGATCTGGTATGCATGCTCTGAGCACCTCTCCGGGAAGAGGTGCCATTAAAATCAAGGAGGACCTGGTAGGGAAGATGTCCATATTACAGTTTTCAGCCAAGTGATCAAAGCAGTCACCCAGGATGTCAGAGCCCTGCATTCAAAACCCCCTCCGCTTGAGGGGGAGAAAAGATTTGGCCATGGGCCTCCCACATCTCTCAAGAGCATGGCCTAGCCACAGGGCTATGGGCTAGTCTCAGGTGGGGCTCCCTCACTCTCTCCTGTTGAAGCTGTTCCATTGAGGATAAATAATTGACAAGTCATTGAACCAGAGAGAGTGAGAGTGAGAATTGTTCTATTGCCTAAAGCATGCACCTGGGAAACCTCAGAAGATGGGGGAAATGAACCTAGAAATGTTCTATGATAGCTGAGGGGATTAACCACTGGGTTACAAGGTGAGTACCTGCAGTGTCTCTGCTGGTCACTTTGTGAGGTGTGGGCAGGCTGCTGTGCTGAGGCCCTTGAAATTGCAAGCTCTTGCTTCAAGCACACAGGTGGGGAGAGACTCTTTGGTTCTGCTCACAACAGGAGCTCTGTAGCTCTCCTCCAAGAAGACACTGACAGTGTTTTCCAGACAGCCAGCTTAGAGTAAGGGGACGGGGGGGAGTGGGTTGTGTGGCTGGGGGTTAGGGAGCAGCGTGTTTTTTTCTCTCTGATTTCTTGTGTGTTCTGAATTCTAAGAAATAACTTCTCTGTCTGCTGTGAACACAACAGCATCAAACTAATTTCTGTAAGACAATCTTAGGTACTTAAGCACACCCAGGAATCTGGGCTTAACCTGATGGTTTGTTTTTTTTAAATTATGTGTTCTCTGTAAAGGTTCTTAACAATCAATGTGCTGGCTTAGAAGGAGCTGTGCACAACATATAAGTGCTGGTGATGTGCTGTTCATAGCCTTCACAGAGAGAACAAAGTGCAAGCCCCACTCCAGCATCACACCTTAGGGTACGCCCATACTACCCACCGGTCGGTGGGTAGCGATCGACTTATTGGAGTTCATATATCGCCTCATCTAGACGCCGATATATCGAACTCTGAACGCGCTCCCGCCGACTCCGAACTCCACCACCACGAACGCGGAGCCGCTGACTTCGATCCCGCGCTGTGAGGACGGGTAATAGTTCGAACTAAGGTAGTTCGAGTTCAGCCACGCTAATAGCTGAACTTGCATACCTTAGTTCGAACCCCTCCTCCCCGCCTAGTGTAGACCAGGCCTTAGTGTCTGTTTCTGCTTGGTAACTTTCTATTCCTCCAACACCAGCCCCCACCCTGCAGAGGGCAGGTGGAAAACAGGTTCCCTTAGGCTGCAATTGCTAGGCAACATAGCAAGTGTGTGGTCAAAGCACAGCCATTCAGGTGAAGTGCTGCCTATTGTCCTCTGTCTGGCAAGTATCAGATGAAGGTCCTGCCAGAAACGGTGGAATTCCCAGACACATTCAAAAATACATTAACCCAACCACACACAGCAGCAACCAGCATTCATAAGGTGTGAAGGTTTGCACCAAATCATCACATCTCCCTGCTACCTTAATGGTAAAGCACAGAGAGCACCTGTCTCATGCTGAACTGCTTTTGAAGGCTGGAGATGTGGGGTTTTATCACTAACAAGGATTAGGATGTTCAGAGCAAGACAAGCAGGAGCCTGTAGAAATGAGACTCCAGCCCTCACACTCGTGGCTTTTAGTGCATTGGGCTGCAGGGCACTTGATAGGGGGAAAGGGTTTTTCCTTTCTGTGTCTGTGGAACGGCACCTGCCTTTGACATGCAACAGAAGGCGCCTGAATGAGGAACATTCCATGAACCCCAGGACCGTGGCAGCTCTGCAGGTCACACGGCGCTGGACGGCCATCTTCTTTCAGGCTGATACATCACGCTCAAGGGCAGCTGGAATGGTATGAACAGGGCCGGCCCAGGCACCAGCATTCCAAGCAGGTGCTTGGGGCGGTAATCTGCAAGGGGCGGCAGTCCCTGTGGTTTTGCCACCCCAAGCAGCGTGTCGAATTGCCCTGCGGAGGGCGGCAGTCCATGTGCCGTTAGGGCGGCACGGCATTTCCACGGCGACAGCTTCTATGTTTAGCTGTCCACGGCGCGCAACTTCCAGCTGAAGACAGCATCTCTGTGTCCGGCCCTGTTCCACTCACAGGGTCTAAGGTCAGAAGGGCCCATCATGAGCATCTAGCCCAGGGTTCTCACGAATGAATTTTTGGTGGCCTCAGAGTGCGGCCAGCAACTCGCTGGTGGCTGCTCTGACACGTTTTCCTAAAATACTTAATGAACTTTAGGAGAAATCAGTAAACATGCACAGAGGTAAGCGGAAAAATGGTCCTGCTATTGGGGGGAACTTTCCTGACTTAAAACACCAGCTGGGTGGAATCAAATAGCAGAAGGATCTGAGTCCTCGCTCCCTCTTCCTTCACCCAGAGCCTGCCTCACCTTGAGGGCTCCCCTTCCACTCTGCTGTGTGGCAAAGTCCTTATAACCCCGACAAGCTGGGCCCAGGCTTCCTGAGGGCCTCGTCCCCCAATGTGGTTGTGACCACTCAGGACACGGGCTAGAGCGCCCCACTCTGGGGCACTTCCTCCGCTCTGACGCTTCCTGACCTCTTCCCGACCATTGTCTATAGTTCAGGAGAAATGCAATTTATAAAACAGCAACTAATAAAAGAAATCAGGCCACAATGGGAAAGGCGAAGGAAAACTCTTAGCCCCACTCAGCAGGGCCGGATTAACTTTTTGTGGGCCTGGTGTCAAACATACTTGTGGGCTCCCATGGGGCAAGGTGCAGGGGGCGGGATGGTCCGTCTCCAGAGGGAAGGGCAGGTTGGGTGCAATGAGGCACAGCACGGCGGGAGCAGCCCCGCTCTGTGCAGCCCTGCAGAGGGCGCTGTTTACAAACCAGCCAAGTGTTGTGCTGCCAGCCCCTTCTCTGCGGGTGGGCCCCACCACTCTGCCCCTGCCCAGAGCCCCACCCTTATGCCCAGCGCCCCCTCGCCCAGAGACCTCCCCCGCTGGCCTCCCACCACAACTGCACAGCACCCTGCACACCACACCGCTCGCCCAGCACCCCCCGCCCATGGACCTCCCCACTGCCACCTCCTTCCTCACAGTCCCACCATCACAGCTGCTCTGCACCCATAGTCCTGAGGGGTTTCTGCACCAAACATTTAAAAATTCTGCACACAATATTTTAAAATTCTGCACATTTTATTTGTCAATAAATAAATGTGAAGGCTCCAACATGGCAGTGGGGCGCACAGGCCCCGGGTTGCATGAAGGTGGGCGACACTGCAGCCTCCCCAACCACACCCGGGGACAGGGACTCAGCAGTGAGGCTGCACCCGACCCTGACACAGTGCAAGGGCCAGGCCTGCCCCAGAAATACCCTGGGGCCCTGCCCACTGTGCCAGGCGCAACGGGTGTGGGTGAGCAGGCTCAGCCCAGCAGCAGGATCCAAGTGCAGAGGAACTTAGTATGGGGATCCAGGTGGGGCAATCTGGGTGTGGGTGGCTCAGTGGGAAAGCTGGATGCACAGAAGCTCATTGCAGGGTTCCAGGCAGGGGCAATGGACTCTGCAGGGGATCCAAGTGAATGTGTTTGGGGCTCAGCGGGAGGTCTACATGCAGGAGAAGTGGAGTTCATATGGATGGGGTCCAGGTTTAGTGATTGGAGCTCAGTGGGAGGGTGACTGGGGGCTCATCGGGGTGGTACAGATGCAGGGCAGGTGGGGCTTGTCAGGTGAGGGTCTGATGGGCCCAAGGGAGCCAAACTTCTGCCAAGGGGCTGTCACATACTGGGCTCCAGCTTTCCCCGCCCTGTTCCCCTATCCCAGAGGCGGCACCAGCACGCCAAGCGTGCTTGGGGCGGCAAGCCACGGGGTGCTCTGCTGGTCGCCACAAGGGCGGCAGGCAGGTTGCCTTCGCAGCATGCCCGCGGAGGGTCTGCTGGTCCCACGGCTCGCGGACCTCCTGCAGGCGTGCCACCAACCGCAGGACCGGGACCTCCCACAGGCAAGCTGCCTAAGGCAACCTGCCTGCTGTGCTTGGGGCGGCAAAATACCTAGAGCCACCCCTGCCCTATCCCCTCTCTTCCCCATCCCATGCCCCTTTCCCGCCACTCCATCTCCTCCCATCTCACTCCCATCCTTCCCCTGCCTCCGCTCCCTTTGGCGAAGAGCCATTCTCCTCCCCAGCTGCTCCTCACTCTTCCTCTGCCCCTTGCACGTCTCCCCTGCTCTCCAGGTGTGTCCGTCTCTCGCTGCATGGCTGAGAGCCCCGCTGCTGGAGCAGGCTGACAGCTGGGAGGGATGCTACGGAAACAGTGGCTCAAACTCTGCTCTGAATATCAGCAATTCCTGTGTCCCACTCTACAATCGGCTCTGCAGGTGGAAGGGAGTCGGCTGAGAGCCTGTGTACAGATCTTCGCTTGGGGCGAGCAGATGCGCCCTGTCCTAAACTGAGAACATGGACAGGATGCCTCCCAGGGCATCCCTAAGTCGCAGCACCCACCTCTGTCCCTCCCACTGGTTCACAGGAGGACTGGGGTCCTGGCACCAAACACATTCCTGTCTCCAAGCAAAATTGTGTGTCTGGCATTTCAGGCAGTCCCAATCCCTGGCCTCTGGGCCACGTCCCCAGATCTGGTAAGATCCTGGGTAGTCAGTTTAGCCTGCAGTCTCTGGATCTGTTGCTCTATAGCTGCCCACTCATCCCTGACTAGTCTACTGCGCCCCAAAGCCACAACCTCGTCTTCTACCTCCTCCTCCTCTGGGCTGACCCACCGCTCCACCTTGTACTGATCCCCTGCTGTAATAACATGGACCGGCTCGCCCCCCACGATGCATCTGCCTCCACACACCTGCCTGTTCCAGAAACTGGGGGAGCTGATTGGGAGCAAGTTCAGGATGCTGCAACCTTAAATGCCCCAAACTGCGCATCATTCAGTTCCAACCATTTCTCAAGCAATTCCACACCGCTACCATGCTCCACACCCCCACCAGATCCTGGTGCCCCTGTCTGGGGTATCACCCATGGACCGCCCAGGGATGCACCCAGCACCGTGCCCATGCCTGTATGAGATTAAGTGCATCTCGCCCTGTTTCCCAGGGATTCACTTCATTTTATTCATCTCGCAGTACAAGAGTACACCCTCAAACAACTGTTTTGCCACCTGTCCAGGGATTGGAAATGGGTGTGCCACTCCTGGCACATCAATTCTAATGTGCCCGTCACAAAAGACTGCGCCATATGATCACCTGGTCCTCACGAGTTAGACCCTCCATCTCCTCTGCCTATCTCCACTAGCCACAGAACAAACTGATCCCAATCCTCCCGGGTACCTTTCCCAAACGGCCCAGTACTGCCTCCCAGTCCTTCAGGGGCAGATTTCTGCCTGTTCTACTACTTGTGGGGCATGATTCCCACCCCCACAACTGAGGCCACTATTCCTGCCTCCAGTAGTTCCTCCCGGGTAGCCTCTCTCGCAGGAGCTGTAACTGTGGATCGCCAAGCCACGACGTCCACTGGCAGTGGTGGGTACAGTGTTTCTTCAGGGTAGGTGGGTGGAGGTATCTCCTTCAGTTTCCATTAGAGGGGCGGATGGTTTGGGGTCCCCAAGTCCATTGCCCCTCTGTTTACATTGATACAATTCTCCTCTAAGTCTCCTACTCTCCCAGCAGTTCATCCTCTCTCGCTGGATTGCCTCATAAGACTCTCTGTCCATGCAGCATCCCGCACCTTCAAATCCGCTACTTACTCACTAACACGGATTTTTCTGTTAAAACTGCTGCTGTTCCACAATCCTCCAAATCCTTAATGTGCTGGAGGAGATCGCTTCCTTTTACCCAGTATGCCATCCCAGCACACAAACCTTGGAATACCATTCCCTTTTCCCTACACTCCTTTCCCTTGGGGTCTCCCAAAACCTCCCCCATCTCCTTCTCAAACTCATCCCAGGTAGACCCCTGCACCTGCTATGGGCCCTGATTCTTCCTTATCCATTGGTTCAAACAATCCGTTATCCCAGCTTGCCAGAACCCACAACTACCATCACGACAGTTCACTATACCCCTCCAAGCAGCTGCGCCGGATCTGTTGGGGAGGGGGACTTACAGGCTGCCACTCACCTATCCAATGCGATGCATCCGAGTCATGACACCAAGATTTTAGGGGGTTTATTCCTTCACCCTCTCGCTTCCCTGGTCCTTCTCGCATGAACAGAGAAGAGCAAAACCCAAAGTCTCAAAGGTGCAAACAATTCAATGTTTATTGGGGTGAGCCTTCCAGCAAGCTTAAATCCAAGTTCCTTTTCCTTATTTTCGAATCCCAAATTACTTCCTGTTTGCCCCTAATTTATATATAATATTCTTACCTATACCTTAACCAATCATTCTACTGAAATTTACTTAACCAATCCTGATTGTAACATGATTAGCTAGCCAATTATATCCCACCACCTTACTTAGTTTACACCCAGCCAAATTAATTATTCAGCAGACAGAAACAATCACAGAACCAGCCAGAGACCATGCAAATAACTATAGCAAAGTGGGAACTAGAATGACAAAACAGAAGTGAGGATTTCACAGCTACATCCATAAAGACATAAGGGTTTCCAGCTGTGTCTACTGAGTTCTTACCAGACAGAAAACTATCAAACTTTATTTCCTTTTACATCTTCTAGGCTCTTCCCTTTCTCTGGAGGGGATAGATCGGATCACCTTTCTAACAGCCCCAGATCACCTTATTTCAACTCGTTCGGAACGGGAGGATGTGACCGTTCGCTTCCCAGCTTATGGCTGCCTCTGCGTTTGGCCAGAGGCATTGGCCTAAGAACAGGGTCTCAGACTGTCACAGTGAGAGAAGGCCCTTACACAGATTCTTTCTTTTATACCTCTATAACTGGCTAAATAATAAACATAGACCTAAATTCTTAGCATCGGCCTTTGCAGGCAGGCTTGAATATCTACATCCTAACAATTTTATCACACTCTACCCCAATGTCCAAATGTGCAATATCAGCACGCCCAGAGCAGACTGGAGATCTCAGTCCACGACTCAAACTCCCGCGAATAAAGCTTAAGACGCTCGGAGATGAAAGGATCAGGTCCCAAGAGTTTATATAGACATTTCTGCAGCCTCTCGACAGCAGGCAGCCCTTGGGTGAACAACAGATTTTGGAAATAAACGCCTATTTCCCAAGCATCACAGGTAGTAAAACTACATGGATTAACATAAGGTAATTATCCATAAAGCCGTTCATAGACAGTTTACCACAAACTTTAAAAAGAGAGATATACACAAGGACATTATTACATCCAAGTTTCATTTAAATATCAATATTTCCTTTTGACTTCTGAATTAACAAAATATAGTCCTAGACAGGATCCCTTTGGTTACACTGTTAATCTGGAACAAGATATAGGTCAACAGAGACTCCTACAATTAGAGCTATCTTCTAGACCTGTCAAGCGATTAAAAAAATTAACCGTGATTAGTTGCGCTGTTAAACAATAATAGAATACAATTTATTTAAATATTTTGGATGTTTTATACATTTTCAAATATACTGATTTCAATTGCAACACAGAATACACTCCATGCATCTGATGAAGTGGGTTCTAGCCCACAAAAGCTTATGCCCAAATAAATTTGTTAGTCTCTGTTGCCACAAGGACTCCTTGTTGTTTTTACAGTATACAAAGTGTACAGAGAACACTTTATATTTTTTATTACCAATACTTGCACTGTAAAAAACAAAAGAAACAGTATTTTTCAATTCACCAACTGCAATTACTTTACTGCAATCTCTTTATCATGAAAGTTGAACTTACAAATGTAGAATTATATACAAAAAAAAACCTGCATTCAAAAATAAAACAATGTAAAACTTTAGAGCCTACAACTTCACTCAGTCCTACTCCTTGTTCAGCCAATCACTCAGAAAAACAAGTTTGGTTACAATTTGCAGGAGATAATGCTGCCCGCTTCTTGTTCACAATGTCACCTGAAAGTGAGAACAGGCGCTCGCTGCACTGTTGCAGCCGGGCGCCACAAGATATTTATGTGCCAGATACTCTAGAGAGTCATAGGTCCCTTCCTGCTTCAACCACCATTCTAGAGGACATGCATCCATGCTAATGACGGGTTCTCATCGATAACAATCCAAAGCAGACCAGACCGACACATGCTCATTTTCATCAACTGAGTCAGATGCCACCAGCAGAAGGTTTGTAAACAGAACAGGGACATACACCTCCTTCAAGGAGTTCAGTCACAAATTTAATTAATGCTTTTTTTTTTAAATGAGCATTGCTCAGTGTCAGTTAGACTCAGGACTCACAGTTTGTCAGACCACTCTGTTTTATTAGCACAGCGCTCTGCTAATGACACCCAGATAATGTGAGCACCATGCAAGACACAAACTATCTTATTTATACAGATAAAAGGGTGAGAACTTAACAAGATAACAATGGAAGCAGAATCAGATAAGTTTTATCTGGGCTAGTATGCATATCTTATTTCCTTACTATTACCCATTTTCTGTTAATGTTTCGCCATTAGCACCATTGTTTATGCCTAATGTTTCTTTCCTGGCACCTGTATTTCAACATTTCTTATTTCTGCTTAAAGGTACATACAACATTTCTTTAATCCATTCTTATTTTTACAATATAATTCATTCTACTTTCACATCAGCATGGAAGCATGTCCACTGGAATGGTGGTCAAGCATGAAGGACATAGGCATGTTTTGCATATCTTGCACATAAATACCTTGCATTGCCAGCTACAAACGTGAGACACTAACACCTTCTCACACTTTCAGGTGACATCATAAATTAGAAGCAAAGCAGCATTATCTCTCATAAACGTGAAACAAACTTGCTTGTCATAAGCAACAGAGAGTCCTGTGGCACCTTAAGACTAACAGAGCATAAGCTGTGGGTGAATACCCACTTCACAGACGATGTTTGTCATAGCGAGTGTCAGAAAAAGAAGTAGCACTGAGTTGACTTCTAGGCTATACAGTTTTAATTGCTTGATTTTGAGTGCACTTATATAATTAAAGAATCGATGTTTCTAAGGTACACTTTCCTGGTAAAGAGATTGCACTACAGTACTGCATGAGGTGAACTGAAAATACCACTTGTTTTGCATGTTTACAATACAAATATTTGTAATAAAAATAATATAAAGCGAGCCCTGCACGCTTTCTCTCCTTTGTTGTGAGGGAAATCAATAGATATGAAACGTAGAAAAACATCCAAAACATTTAACAAATTTCAACTAGTATTCTATTGTTTAACAATGTGATTCCTCAAGATAAATTTTTCTAACCACAATGAATTTTTTGAGCTAATCACACGACTCAACTGCAATTAGTCAACAGCACTACTATCTTCTTTCAATTTTTAACAACTGCAGGTTACATTTCAAAGTTCTAGTCTATATTTCTTGAATGGCCCTAAATACCATTTAAACACTTTTCTAACATGTCTCTAAAGGTTGAAGCTATGAATTAGCCTGCAAGGTTCTTAACTCTTTCAGGCCATGCGCCTCAGAAGTTTAGATCGTGTGTGAATTCTCAATGTTTAATGAGGTGTGATCTCTGTGTACAACTTTTGGCACAGTCCAAGCACCAATGGAGTCTTGTGGATTCTCTGATGTAAAACAAGGACTGATCAGTTTCTGCAATGTTTCCTACAGTCTAAGCACTTAAGGGGTCAATATTCGGTGGGATTGCCTGATGTTTAACAAGGTCTGACCTCTGTATGAAACTTTTCTCACAGTCCAAGCACTTATGGGGTCTCTCCTGTGTGGACTGCCTGATTTTAGCAAGGTCTGATCTCCATATGAAACTTTTTCCACAGTCTACGAGTTATGGGATCTCTCTCCTGTGTGGATTGGCTGATATTCTGTAGGGCTGAGGTGTTTCTGAAACTATTCCCATGGTCCAGCACTTGACCACTGTAGGAAACATTCTCCATAGTCTATGCACTTATGGGGTCTCCTACGGGATTCTCTGATGTAAAACATGGCCTGAGCTCCATATAAAACCTTCCCACAGCCTAAGCACTTATGGGATCTCTCCTGTGTGGATTAGCTGACTTTAACAAGGTCTGACCTATGTAGGAAACTTTTTCCAGTCTGAGCTCTGATGGGGCCCTCTCTCCTGTGTGGATCCTCTGAGTGTTATAAGATTTGATCTTTCCATGGAACTTTTCACATGGTCCAAAGACTTATGGGGTCTCTCTCCTGTGTAGATTGCCCAATTTGGAATAAGATTTGACCTCCGTTTAAAACATCTTTCACAGGCTAAAAAGTTATGAGGTCACTCCTCTGTGTGCATTCTCTGATGTAAAACAAGGGATGACATCAATTTGAAACATTTTTCCATAGTCTATGCACTTACGGGGGTCTCTCTCATGTGTGGATTGCCTGATGTTTAGAAGGCTGATCTGTTTCTGAAACCTTTCCCAGAGTCTTATGGTCTCTCTCAGTATGGACTACTTGATGTTTAACAAGGGCTGACTTCCATGTGAAACTTTTCCCACAGTCCAAGCACTTGTGGGGTCTCTTCCTGTGTGGATTCTCTGATGATTAACAAAGGCTGACCTCCATCTGAAACTTTTCCCACAATCTAAGCACTTATGTCCCTCTCCAGTGTGGATTGCCTGATGCATAAGAAGGTGTGATCTCTGTAGGAAGCTTTTTCCACAGTCTAAGCACTTATGGGTCTCTCTCCAGTGTGTATTCTCTGATGTTTAACAAGGTTTGACTTCTGTATGAAACTTTTTCCACAGTCTAAGCACTTATGGGGTCTCTCCCGTGTGTAATCTCTTATGGTAACCAGGACTGATCTATATGCAAAACTTTTCCCACAGTCTAAGCACTTATGGCTCCTCCGTGTGGACTGCCTGATGCATAAGAAGGTGTGGATTCCGTGAGGGAAACTTTTCCCACAGTCTAAGCATTTATGGGGTCTCTCTCCGTGTGGATTGCCTGATGCACAAGAAGGTCCGACTTCTGTATGAAACTTTTCCCACAGTCCAAGCACTTATGCGGTGTCTCTCCGGTGTGGATTGCCTGATGCACAAGAAGGTCTGACCTCCGTATGAAACTTTTCCCACAGTCTAAGCACTTGTGGGGTCTCTCTCCGTGTGGGATTGCCTGATGTATTAGAAGGCTTGACCTCCGTATGAAACTTTTCCCACAGTCTAAGCACTTGTGGGGTCTCTCTCCGTGGACTGCCTGGGTGTGTTAGAAGACTTGACCTCTGTATGAAACTTTTCCACAGTCTAAGCACTTGTGGGGTCTCTCTCCTGTATGGATTGCCTGATGATTAACAAGGTTTGACCTATACAGGAAACTTTTCCCACAGTCTAAGCACTTGTGGGGCTCCCCTGTGTGGATTCTCTGATGTGAAACAAGGACTGACCTCTGTATGAAACTTTTCCCACAGTCTAAGCACTTGTGGGGTCTCTCTCCTGTATGGATTGCCTGATGATTAACAAGGTTTGACCTATAGAGGAAACTTTTCCCACAGTCCAAGCACTTGTGGGGTCTCTCTCCTGTGTGGATTCACTGATGTGAAACAAGGGCTGACATCCGTATGGAACTTTTTCCACAGTCTAAGCACTTGTGGGGTGTCTCTCCTGTGTGGCTTGCCTGATGATTAACAAGGTTTGACCTCCGTATGAAATTTTTCCCACAGATTAAGCATTGATGGGGTCTCTCTCCAGTGTGGACTGCCTGATGCATAAGAAGGTGTGATCTCCGCAGGAAACTTTTCCACAGTCTAAGCATTTATGGCGCCTCTCTCCGTGTGGATTGCCAGATGTCTTACAAGGGCTGATCTGCATGTGAAACTTTTCCCACAGTCTAAGCACTTGTGGGTCTCTCTCCGTGTGGACTGCCTGATGAGTAACAAGGGCTGACTCTCCATGTGAAACTTTTCCCACAGTCTAAGCACTTATGGGGTCTCTCCTGGTGTGGGACTGCCTGATGTGTAACAAGGGCTGACCTCTCTATGAAACTTTTCCCACAGTCCAAGCACTTATGGGGTCTCTCGCTGGTGTGGATTGCCAGATGTTTAACAAGGGCTGACCTCTGTATGAAACTTTTCCCACAATCCAAGCACCTATGGGGTCTCTCTCCCGTGTGGATTGCCAGATGTCTAACAAGGGCTGATCTGCATGTGAAACTTTTACCACAGTCTAAGCACTTATAGGGTCTCTCTCCGGTGTGGACTGCCATATGTTTACCAAGGGCTGACTCCATGTGAAACTTTTCCCACAGTCTAAGCACTTATGGGGTCTCTCCCTGGTGTGGATTGCCTGATGTGTAACAAGGTTTGACCTCTGTATGAAACTTTTCCCACAATCCAAGCACTTATGGGGTCTCTCTCCGGTGTGGATTGCCTGATGTCTAACAAGGGCTGATCTGCAGGTGAAACTTTTTACACAGTCTAAGCACTTATGTGGTCTGTCTCCGTGTGGGTTTTCTGATGTGGAAACGGTGCTGACTTCCAATTCAAACAATTCCTGCCCTCAAGGCACTGAGAGCGCCTCTCTCTCCGGGTGGCTTCTCCCATGGTTAGGCAAGATCTGAACACTTACTGATGTTTTCCCAGAGTCCAAATCCACTGGAAGTGTTTTCTCCAGTATTTATTGCCTGAAGCGTGAACAGAACCGAGGTAGTCATAGTGTTTGTCTTCCTTGGGGTTGTCTGCCGGGCTGTGGGATTCCTGTGTGCTTCCCCATATATAACAGATTCATCCATTTGCTCCCTTGAGTGGTTTCCCAGCAGACTCTCTGACCTCTGCCAATTCCTCCAGGCTTCCATGTTCCAAGCACTGGGAGAAATTTCCTTCAGCTCTTCCCACAAAGGTCCCCTGTGGATCTCTGTGCCCATGAACTTCCTGCTGTTGATTCCCATCCTTATTCTCATTCACTGTCTCGTTACCTGCTGGGAGAGACAATCCAGACAGGAGTCATTGTGCTGGGGAGAAATTAAGAGGAATAGCACTGAGGGAAAACCCAACATACTAAAGCTGCACAGACGGCAATTGATTCTGCCTCCACATCCCACCCAAACTTTCACAGAGAAGGAAAGTAGGAAAGGAAACTCCTGCAGTTCACAGGACACATGAAGTGGTATCTGCTGCCTGCAGCCCTGGCCTGGGTGAATGAGGAAGGAACTGAGGGCATTTACTGACACCTCATTTTTGGGATTTTCAACTTTTTCCTTCATTCACCAGATGGTTTGTGTGTCAGTTCTCACCTGTGTGGGGCTTCGGGAGTTCGCTCATAGACCTGGAGATCGGGCACCCACGGCTCTTTCCTGTTCCAGCCGGGTGATCAGGTCAGGTTTGGGAAGGGGGAATCCTGTGCGGGGAGGAAATCAGACAAGATCAGGGTGTGCGGAGGACTGAGAGCCGCTCTCTCAGAAAGAGAGAGCGCCTGTCACAAAGGACATTCTGTGAGCGGCACCTGTCCCTGTGCTCTGCCGGGAATGTGGAATCTAAGAGGAGGGTAACATGGTCACTGAGCCCTCGGGGGAGGCAGGCGCCTGTGGAGGTGGGAGGGGAATTGTGACACACACCCAGCTCCAGTGTTAAACCCTGCCTATTTCTAAACCTGCAGAGCCCAGAGCCCTCCGCATGGCTGGAGCTGTTCCCAAAGGAGGGAGAAGAGGGATTCTAAAGTGTAACCGAGAAACAACACAGACAGGACAATGCACGGCTTCTCCACCTTGAAAGTTAGCAGGGTTGAGTGGGATGATTTAATATGTGTGTTAGGTTTTGACACCCTGGTCTCATTGGAGAGCGAAGGAGAGAAGAACCTGACCAGTATCAGACATGCAGACCCTCCTCCCACCCCAGCTTCCAATAACCAAGGGACCAGGAATCCCTTACCCAGTGATGTCACTGTCTTGTAGTTCTCCTGCATGACATCCCTGTACAGGGCTTTCTGAGCGGGTCCAGCAGAGCCCCTGCCCTGGGTGAAATACACAGCCACGCCCTCAAGGTCACTGGCATCTGAAATAACAAGAGTCCCCACTCAGCACCTGCTGCCCCAGCCACAATCCCACTAGTCATGGGGGAGAAGGGCCAGAGAAGCAGAATCGCCCCCGCACCCTGCCTCAGAGCAGCCAAGAGGCTTCAGGTGGTGGGAGAAGGTGAGAGCTCCTTGTCCCCCAGCACACGGAGCAGGGCAGGGTCTTCTCATTTCCACATGCCTGCCAGTCACAGGCTGATCTGGGAAGCAGAGCCTGAGCCGGGACAGGGACAGGAATCCCAAAGCTTCCCTGCGATTTCACAGCAGCCTCTGCCCAGTGGGGTCGGGCCCAGCCCTGGGAGTCTGGTCAGTTTTCCCAGCCTTCCCAGCGGGCTGTTTCCTGGTTCAGAAATGGGGGAATGTTTCTCCCCACACCCGCCAATGGGCCTCTTCAGAAAATCAGACCCAGGTTGATCATGTTCCAGCAGGTTTAATCACACCTCCCACCCCAGGTGATTAACCCTCTGCAATACCTCCCCACCACCAAAGCTCCCTGAAAATCCCTACCTGAGCTGGCTCCATCACGGCCATTTCCCTGCCCTGTCTCCTGGAAGATGGGACGATCGGGAGCAAAACGTGGATGCGATTCTCAGCCTGTCAGAGGAGCAGGGAGATTGGGCAGGTTTCATAAGGGGCTGGAGTCCATGTCACGCCCGATTCCCCCAGGCTCTCTCCCTGCAGACAGATGCTGGGCTGGATTCTAGGACTCTGCCATGCTGGGAACAAAACCCAGTTAGTTCATTACCTCCTGGCCTGGCCCTCCCCATTAGAACTAACCCCACCAAGTCCCTTTCTAAACCTCCCCAGAACAGCATCTCTGAGCCAAACGTCGGAAAAAGAGCAGAATCAAAGGAGTCACTTTAGGGCACTGCCCCACGGTGTATTGTAACCCTCTAGCTCTGCCCTCGCCTCAGTTCTGAGGTGCTCAGCAGAGTCGGCAACTGGCTTTTCCTCGCTCAGCTCCTCCCCTTGTTCCCAGGAGAGCTGACTGCCCCGGGGTGCAGGGAATGGAGCTGGGCAGGGCTGGGAGCTGGGCATTCTCTCCCACTTCCTGCAGTCAAAAAGCAAACAGGAAGTAAGGAATCATTAAAAAGGGGATAGGAGAATGGGGTTAAGAAGGAGAATATAGTGCACAATTGCCCTTGTATAAATCCATGGTACGCCTACATCTCAATACTGTACAGATGTGGTCCTCACCTCAAAAAGATATTCTAGCACTAGAAAAGGTTCAGAAAAGGGCAAACTAAAATGATTAGGGGTTTGGAGAGGGTCCCATATGAGAAGAGATTAAAGAGGCTAGACTCTTCAGTTTGGAAAAGAGAAGACTAAGGGGGACATGATAGAGGTATATAAAATCATGAGTGATGTTGAGAAAGTGATAAGGAAAAGTTATTTTCTCTACTTATTCTGAGGCCATAATACAAGAACTAGGTCACCAAATGAAATTAATAGGCAGCAGGTTTAAAACAAATAAAAGGAAGTTCTTCTTCATGGAGCGCACAGTCAACTTGTGGAACTCCTTACCTGAGGAGGTTGTGAAGGCTAGACTATAACAATGTTTAAAAGGGAACTGATAAATTCATGGTGGCTAAGTCCATAAATGGCTATTAGCTAGGATGGGTAAGAATGGTGTCCCTAGCCTCTGTTCTGGTCAGAGGATGGAGATGATGGCAGGAGAAAGATCACTGATCATTGCCTGTTAGGTTCACTCCTCTGGGGCACCTGGCATTGGCCACTGTCGTAGACAGATACTGGGCTAGATGGACCTTTGGTCTGACCCGGCACGGCCGCTCTTATGTTCTTATGCTCCTGCTGCCCTTCCAGTCTCTCTACTCTCCCTTTTATCTTCTTCCTCACTCCTGGGAGAATGGGCGACTGCCCCATTGCCGTGGGCCTTTGCTCTCATCAGGCAGCTCAGCCACTGACACGCTGGTAACGGGGTTGGAACCCGGCTGTGCCACTGAGGGCAGCAGCTCTGGGCTCTCACCGGACGCGAGGAGCTCCCCCTCTTGGAGGCCAAACTCCCCAGCTGGTCCTCCAAGAAGGGGCCCTGTTGTGCAGAGTCATTTGCCCGGCTCCAGCCCTTTCCCCAGGTCTCTCCATCACCTGCAGGCTCAGGGGCTGGTGGTGTGGTTAGGAGGGGGTTCCGTTACACTGGAGAAAGTGCCTCTGGGCTGGTCTCAGAAGAGGATGAAGGAACGTTCTGAATTTTT